>NC_088857.1:11627893-11677059 GCF_963853765.1 Magallana gigas
TTTATTTTGTTTTTGTAGATTTAATTTTTTTTTCAAGAAGAAAAAAGCAATTCACTAAATCCTTTCAGCATTTGGAATTTTCCTCCCATTTCAACACTTTATTCAATCTAGACAAACTATTACTTTTAATTTCATCCGTTAGTTTTCATAGAATTCAACTTCTTTACTATTAAAATTACATTCCTGATTCTTTCCATACTTACAATATCAAAATAATAATAAATATATCATTAAATTGATAAAATTCTTTCTATCAATATACCAGGTATTTGTCTTCTAATAAGAAATTTTTTTAACAAATTAACGTACATGTATGTAAAAGTATTTACTGATCAATCTACAAAATAAATACTTATTTTTACAATTCTCTCAGATGAACCAAATCTAAAACATCATATCTTATCAACAATAACCCTTAATAAATAATAGATATTACATGCAAGGAGTGTTTTTTTTTTATCTGAGAGGAAGCTCTAATCATTCAGATAACTGTTACATAAGTGTAGGCCTTTAAAACCAATATATACTTTATACACGCACCACCCACTAACTGAAATACTAATTTTGGCTAAGGAATATTATATTTTTTAATGCTATTTCTTTTTCATATGACAGTTTATGGAAGTTTGAAATTTTAAAAAAAGTTAAGAATTTAAAAAAGTCTTATAGACAAGAAGATTTTTACATTTTTATTAATTTCAAAAATGATTCTTAAAGTGATTAAGACATGAGATCAGTTTTATAAGATTAATAATTCTAACCTACCCATGAAAGAAACAGGGTAGATAATCCGAAATTCCTCTGAAGTCCTCATGTTTCATTATACATCAGTGCAACATCATCAGCTGAACGTTCGCAAGTCAATCTCTCAATTAACTCTTCAATTACAGCTATATGGAGAAACTCTCTCAAGATCTCGAGGGCCGGCAAAAGTTCTTCTCTTCCTTCCTTCTATATTTCTTCTCCCAAGTATGTGCACCCTTCTTTCACTTCTTGCAACTCAGGTGAGAATACAGGTAAGGTATAAAGTAGCTGGGTCATTGATAACAAGCTCGTCCCTTTAAGTCAATAGCGGGTAGTTAAAGGCTCTAGGTATTACAGAAGACACACCGAAAAACACAGAGAGCTATTGTTAGCGAGACATCAATCTTCATTGTTAACACGCCTTGCCTTGGATCAAAAATCATATTGGCCCGTTTCTTGGTTTGGCATTTAATTTAATTGACCACTGATTTGATTATACCAATGAACTTTCAATTCTGCCAATAGTTTTTATCAAGATAGGTTGATTTTTAAACAGGAGGAAATTTACATTTGAATATTGTCTGATATAGAGTTTGAATGCTTTTCTGTTTGAATAAATAGGACTACGTAATGCTCGATCCTTGATGCTGTAAGCACAAAAGAAAGCTGAAGATTGACGGGGTTTTATATTTAAATTAAAACGGTGTAATGTCTTTTATGTTTGCTATTGTTGCAACCAAACATTCAATTTGGAAAAAATCATCAGTGAGGACAAAACACGCCTTGTCCGCGCTTACAGTCGTACGTCAGACATCGATTGTGACTTTTTAGGTGTTAATTATACCAACATTCAAGCACACTCAATTTATTATAATACTCATTTTACCTTAAATCAAAATTACGATATCTATCCAAGATTGAATAGTCAATAATATGCCAACGTCCCGAGTTTTGTGGCGAGGCAAGGTTATATTAAATACAAAAATCGGGACTCAAAGCTGGGTCTAATAGAACAACAAAAGTGATAATATTGTCAAGCTCTTAAATCACGGTGTAATGAGTATCACTCCAGAGGGATCAATGTTGGTAAAGACGCTGCCATCGATGATTGAACAATAGCGAGACTGATGTTGAGACCAATCACACTTTAGAGGATGTGACAGCCAAATATTAACAGACAGGCACACAAGCAAACCAAAGCAGGCTTGACATCTGCTGTCAACTTGTATAAGAATGGCCAAATTTACATAAATCACAAAAGCGTGCAACAAATAAAATAATGATGCAATTTGCCTCTACCAGCGCAAAAATTATTTTGGTGCCCATTGAAGCATGGGGAGGATGAGCAAATTTAGATGATAGATGGTCTTGGGCATTAACTGGGCGATTCCCCACAATGCATCAGGATTGATTGGACAGTGGTGTAAATATCTAAAATTGCCATCAGTTCCGTGAAGCGAATACGAAACAGAAAATCGAGAGCAGTGTCTTGGATCCTTTGTCATTTGCTATTGTTGTCTTTGAAGACATTCTTTTTTCTTATAGTCTGTGAGTCATTATGATAATTTTCAATGACAATGAAGTGATGATAACCAAAATTACTGACAGAATTGGTTGTTATGTCTAGCAAACATCTCACTGTTCCTAAGAGTCCACATGTATGCAGTCACACGGAAAAACAGGTTCCTTACAAACGAGATACCTGGACGAATAATGACTCGATTCTTTTGAACTTTGATAAATGTAATTGGATGTGCTTTACATATTAAATTTACTTTTTTTGGCCTCAAGAGACAAGAACAAACTTCATAGACAAACAATGCACAAAAAGAGGAGATAAAATAGCTTCACTTCTACTCCCAAGTAACTCTGAAGAACAGCCCACGCCCTTGATCAATTTCTGGACAAATATTATGACATCTTTATGATATAACAACAGAGGGTACTTAATTAGACCTTCCAAGGTTTTTGTTCGTACCACACAGGCGGGTTAGGCTTTCTATGTACATATGAGTTCATTGTCACGGTGTCACCTAAGACTCAGACAATTCAATTCCACCTCCACTTTGTCTAGCTCGATATAAATGTCAGGCAGGTAATGGTATAAATCTGACTCGCTGAAATTTAAGTGAAAATGCTCGACAAAAGCTACTTAGGTGATTGTATTGTGATAAGATCTTAATGACCGGCGATAATTTAGATATAACAAGATTAAAACTACCATTCAGGTGTATTAAACAGCATCAGTTTTAAGTGCGTGATACCAGCAGTCAAAAGGGAAAAAAAAATTTTTTTCACTAACAGGACGGTTGACTTAATTCATATGCGTATATTCGCTATTTTAATAGCAATAACAATATGAGGCAGCACTTTTTTTCATCTGTCACCTGTTGGACGGGTGGAGGGATTAACAATGAGCAGAACAAGGTGCAATGGGATAGGTATATCCGCAAAGTAACAATGGGTGACAACAGCTCAACGTCAGTCACCAAGGAAAACAAATACCAATAAAGGGTATCGCTTTCTTCGAGCGCTTGTATGACCTTACGTTGATATTCGTTAAAAAAAGGGAAGAAATCATTGAGGGTATCACTCTAGTTCACAAGCTCAAATCATAAATTGGTTTTTGATCATTTGAAGAATCTTCAGCCTTTTTGAGTGAGTTTTTGGAGGCCTGGGAAAATGCAAATACACACTTAAGTTACAATGGAAGTAAATCTAAACCTAAAGGTGTGTACAGCGCTATTGGTAAAACAATTAGCAAAACAATGACGGAGAGCTTAAATTATTCTAATCAGTTAATCAAGGAAGCAACAATGTAATCAGCACAGATAGAAATGCAATTTCCAGCTCCAAAATTGACACAGCCATTGTCACCATGAAACAATGCTAACATTCTGTTTCTTCTTCAACAATGTATTATAAATCTATTTCCCCATCTTCAGGACTGTTGTTTCAAAGGTTTCAAAAACATTAGCAGGGCCCTTGTTCTGTGCCTTTTGTGATTAGTAACAGTTCAATATTGCTGTGACATTATAAGAATAGTAGTCGCTGGAAACAAAAGCTCTCAAAATAAACCAGATATACTGGAGTTGGAACTATCATTTACATCCCCAAACAGAGAAGACTATTGACTCTGCACGCGGTACTGACAAGGCAACAATCCCAGAATTCTAGCCCTTGTCTTCCCTTGTGTTTGCAATGATGAACAATCTCGTTTTTAGTAAAGTGACTTTGTATTGAATTTTGAAATGCAGGAAATTCCTAATAGGCAATATCCTGAATAGACTGTAAATAAGAAAGAAGAAATGGAGATATGGGTATTCTTTGTTTGGACAATGGGCCTCCACTGTGGACGGTCGTCCTTTCGGGGTGTAAGCAGCACCCCTAAGAGCTTGTCAAACACCCTGTGCACACATATCACTAGACTGATGAATTCTCACAATAGACCACCAATGACGCTCATAACAGATTTTCAAATTTGGTTTCAAAATTCAACTTTTTTGTGAAATCACTTGTCATTGAGGCTTATACAATACAGTGAATTTGGGGGTTAAGTCTACAAAAGAAAATTTGAAAAATAGTAACTGGCATTGCAGGAGAGAAGAAGTTCAAATGGACTCTTAACATCAGTCTCTGCTATCAGAACTTCTGAATCACAAGTTTCCCAAGAAATAGATAATTTTTTGTCTTTGTAATTCTCTGCAATGAGGTGTTATGGTGTAAGTATATATATTTATTATCATTAAATTTTTATAAAATGATAAATCATGAAGTGAAAAACACCTATGAAAAGCAAAAATCATATTTAAGAATTGACATACAGATGTCAAACCCTGTTTCATATACTGCAGACTTACTTCAAGAATTATTCTTAGAATTATTCGAAGTTCAATTTCACGATTCTACAAATATATGCCAAGAAAAAGAGATTTATTCAAAATTGTGTATAGTTTTTTTTCTGTAAGCTAGGGAAATTGAAAAACTATCAATAATACAGCTGATATTGCAAAGCAAGTTTAAAAAAAACCCCTGGAACTGGTGAACAATTCACCATTAATTAGTCTTTTTAAATTAACTGAAATTAAGAAACCTTTGGGGTGTCATAAAGAAACAAAACTTTCTTCTCATAAACAAAAAAGAGGGGAAAATGGCAGCGAGTTACAAACCTATACAAATAATTCAAATCAAGTAATCCACAGAAAAGCCACTTTTCATCATTTGTTTAAGTTCAGCCTTGAAAAACGGGGGAAATACGTAACTCTCTTACCTCATCTATGATTTCTATAAATTCACAAAGACAAAAAATTGTTAAATAATTCTGAAAAATCTGCTTCATCTAAATACCGGAATTCATGAAAATCTCATAACTTCTACAGCTAAAATCTAAATAAAAAAAGAAGAAGAAAAAACAGTTGTCTATGAGATTTCTATCTTTTCTTGCATCTGAAATTATTTTTTGACTACAAAGAGATATACAGACACAGAAGAGTTATAAAAATCATTATCCAAATAGACTTAACTATGGAGGAAGAAGAAATTTTGGTGTTTCCAGGCATCAAAGAAAAAAATAATGCATTAATGTTCTACAAATTATGTATACTGCTTGTGAATTCATTAACTTATTTTGCTAACAAATTCATATGATATTAATAGAAAAAAATGAAATATCCCCAAAGAATAACCCAAGATTGATTATTAAGAATAATTAAAAAAACTTGAGAGAGTTTTTAATTAGACTAAAAATTTGAGTACTTCTAACGCACTTATTTTTGTCCATTTGTCATTCTCCAAAAGGATGACGCTTGAAATGTACTTTTGCATCCCAAATAATACGTAAATGGGTGTTGACAACAATGATATCGTCTTAACAATACCATCTTTCAGAACTTTTAAAATCCAAAAAAATGTTGAATGTACAAAAAGTGGATTAAAAATGCATGATGTTCAAATATCGGGTGAACACCCACGTCACAATAATTGGACTTCTCGTATAGCCGCCTTCATATTATGTAAATCACATTTATGATGAACAAAATGCAGTGATTAAATATCAAGTAAGTTGGACAATAGAGCCTCAAATAGACATACCTTAAAAATTTGAACTTTATCATCAATGTCTATTATTTTCTTGACTACAATAGTCAGACTGGATATATATGGGCTTATTACTATTATGAAGAGAACCAAAATAAATTTGCTTGCATTTTATTTTTAAAAATTATTGGTGATTTAAAAAGTTAAGATGCAAAAACTAATTTTTCAACACTGTTCTTTTCCATATAACTGATCAATGATAAATTTTAGAACTCAAAAATCCTCCATCGTTTTCATAAGATATATTAGCTATTTACATTATTCAAACCATCTAACATAGGACAAAAAGTCAAAATTTCTTAACTTAATGTATAACTTACTAATAGTCATTAATAGTGGACTTATTTTACTGGTGTTGGTGAATTTCTAGTTTTACCTTTTTTCCTGGTGTGGCCAGTCTTGAGTGTTGGATGACTTCAAAGATTGTTCACAGCCTCAGAAGATTCAGTGGACCCTGCAAAGACACAAGACAAGGTTCCCTATACTTATTGACAACCATGGATAACAGGCAGCTGGGCATTGTCTCTGACCAATTCCTGATTCTTTTGTCTGTACAGACACTCCAAACAAAATAATGAATTGTTTAGAAAAAAATTTAGGAACAGCAAATATAACTTAATAATTACCAATTGATTGTGGAAAAAAAAGAGTCATAAATCGGCTTATCCAAACTTATTGACCAATAATAGGACATCATTGTGGAGTTATCTGCAGGGATCCCCGAACAATGGCTTTAGAAGCAGGAGAGATATCCATAAGTTTGATTTTTAAATGGGATAATACAGCTACCCAGTTTTAATTAAGTTCTAAACATTGACTTCAGTGTTTTATTAGTCTGCGTTGGACACCCAAGATAAAAGCTTTTCCTTGATTGTTTAACAGTTCTGATGCTTGCCAGAAAAAAAAAAGATGGGGTCAAATCGGTTCACTTATTCAGGACTCTGAAATGAACTCTAAATGCAATACATATAGCTCTCAGCTCTGCACCAATATATTACCAGAGTTAGAAAACATCTAATGCTAGATCCATCTACTCACAATATTCCTAATAAAATTTCTTTTTTCGATTCTTATGGTCCAAATTTGTATTTGTCAAGTTTCCACTTCATTTTGTTCACAATGGTTGGACGCCATGCGGTGGAATTCGGGGACAAAAAAAAGCTAAATCTATTTCTCAGTCACCAACACATTAAAGCAAATTTAATTTACAGAACCAAATGAAGTTGAAATTACCAAGTTACGACAACAATGACTGTTTTGATAGATCCACACAAAATATGTTTGAAAACAAATTAAAAGATGGTTCAATTGTTGGATGCCTTGAAATGGCAGGACCGTACGGAACCTTTTTTCTATTCTGACAGACTTACTGAATATTAACCAAAATTCAATAGAGTGGACTTTGTGAAGTAATTGAAAACCCGATGTTGCTGTGTATGAATTCGAACAAAAGCTGTGAATTTCAATGTCTCTAAAGTCTGCCAATGATGGGTTATTATGTAAATTCGAAATATAGTGTCTATTGACGCATTTAATATTTTTTATGAGAAAATGATGAACTTCCCAACAAGTAAATTTGAATTCAGTCTGTCATGGGGGAACTTTTATCCACCCATACATTAAAGTTATATCAAGCCATTGTCCTTTGTTGGATAAGACATGACAAATGCATATTAAATCCTCCACAGAGAAAGAAAACTCGAAATGACTTCTATAGAAATCATATCAAAATCTTTAGAAAATCTTCCATAATGCTCTTTTATTTGTTTGTATAGTTATTTTTTTTCATGTCAATTGAAAAGAAATGTTTCTATGTTTCTCTCGCTAAAAAATATATATTGGAATCTTGACCTTTGTATGGGGCTTTCAGGCTACACCTAGGCCACAGTGCTCAGAAAAGTACTTAGAGAGCTATACCATACAAAATAACAAAAAAAAGGAGAAAAACCCCACTATAATGCCATCATTCCCTAAAAAAATAAAAACTCTTAGAGATCTCAAAATAAAAGGCAATTTGCTCGCGAAAAAAAGCAGCATTATTTGTGCGCAATTGAAATGTGTTTGCTGCCATTTCACAAAAGTTCTTGAAACATAAAAATTGGCCAAAAAAAAATAATGAAAAACCAAGTCCCATAAACAACGCCTGACACAGTTGACCCGCTAAAGAAGCTAAAGATGCAGTGCATTGTCAAGCCCTTACCAGACACAACTGATTTCAACTTTTCAAGGGGCACTTCCCTATCTTCATCATCTTGACAGTAAATGCTTCATCAAGCACCCAGTTGCCATCAGGAATTTTTTGGATGTCTCTAACCACAACAGGCTTCTTGTCTTAGACAAGCGCTCCGAGCCTTGGCATTGTGTTTTTTTAAACTCCTCTAGGAGTCTCAGCCTCAACACAATACATAAACACCCTGTAACAAACCAGCGATGCCTCAATTCCCAGTAAGAAAATAAATTCTGAAGGCAAATGTAAAGACTACTGATTTGACATAGGGTTAAACGATTTGCAGGTTGCTGTCATTAGTCTTAATTGGGCTATTATCTCATTAAATTGTGATTTTATTGAGAAATGGTCCATTAAAGCTCTTTAGATGTGGAATCATTGTGATGTCTAATTCAGATACAGATCTGTATCAATCCCTGATACATTACACTAGGGTAAGATTTTTCAGTGGGTTAACTCCCCTGAACAGAATGTGTCCTGGCAATAAAGATCAGACACAGGCCTTTTCTGTGGTCAGGCAAGGCTAATTGAACATGATGTCTACTTATTCCAAGACCACAGATTAGACAAATTTTCATGGTACCTTGATAAAAATCTACAGAAAACATGCCATAAAACGCCGTTGATTGTCAGAACTTGTGCCTCTGAAGACTTGTCAAAACTGCTACACACAATGCCTGCATGGAACCTCCCAACAAAGGAATCTACCCAAATGCCACTTTTACATAACATTGCGGTGTCAGGATCTGTTGCAAAATCTTTGGTCTTTATTTCCTACCAGTTGGGACAGTATTTCCCTGGGTTGAAGCATCAATAGCTTTCTGGTGGCCCCTATATACTCTGTACAGTGTGGAAATGAGTTTGCATTTGATAATATACCATTCTATTCTTTTCATAAACTTAATCTGTGCAATGTGATTGTATATCCAATTTAACAATGTTTGGCTGTATAATTCATTGATAGCATATCATATCTTTAATGTAAGAGTTTCCATTCAAATAACGAATTTGGAGCATATCTGTATGGAAAGTTTTATAGACCATAGTTTCTGTATCCTTATGGTCTTTGCTATGTCAGAAAAAATATCAATCTTGCACAAGGTAGTCTTGATGATTTGACAAATGGAATAGACAGTTAAATAGACAAAAGGAACAGACAGTTGAATAGACAATCAGAATAAACAGTGAAATTGACAAAAAAGCAGATGTAGCGACTCTTGCACATTATTTCAAATTTGAGGCATATGAAACATAAATTTACATTTAGAAAAAAAAAATAAACAAGCTTTTAACAGTGAGAAGACAGTTTGACTCAATAGCTATAACATATTATTATGGCTAAAGTTTGGTCACCAATATCCGTAAAACGCCCACGTGTGAAACAATGGTGCATTTTTTCCTATTTGCAGAACAAACCACAGTCAGGAGAAGGCACAGTCCTACACATTGTTCTCAGCCAATATGGCTGCATTGTCCTCCATCCAAAACTGTGCACTATACATGTACTTATTGTTTGTCATTTCCTTTGCCTATTGTTTTAACAAAATGTAAGTCAGTTACAGACTGATGTCTGGTAATTTTCATCTAAACTATATAATACATATTTAGTACATGTACATTGTTAACACTGTAATTCTATAGCTGTGTTAATTCTTTTCCATCCCCCCCCCCCCCCACCCCCTTGAAATCTATGAGCTGTGATGTATTTTCAAAAATACATATTATATAGCAGGTTCATATTCTGTAATATAATTTTAAATAACCTTTAACCAAGGCATTTCACTTCACCGAGAAAATAAAAACTAACCAATTTACATTCAAAAGAATTAAAACCTACCGTAATCAAAAACTGAACATATATCAGTATGAAAAAAAATACAAAAATGAAGAGATTTCAAGCTAAATCACTATCCTGTTCAACACTGTCAGTGAAAAACTTAAAAGATTCGGGGACGACCCTCACCTGAATCAGCTAGGAAAAGAAATGTCTTTGTTATGATATATTGAATTTGTTTGTGGAATTGTCTGAGTTTTCCTTTTGTACACACATGGCTGAGTATTTTCTACACTTTTCCCCTGCTAGCTTTATAATCAACTGTGGACACACATCGATGAATTTTACACAACTGATAAACTGATGTGGACGCAAGTCAACCCGTACACCTAATCATATTTCACAACGCAGCTTTTACAGGGTTTAGTAGCATTTTGTCTTACGACTGATTTGGGAGTGATTAATTGACTCAAAGAACTGCATATGTACTCTGTACAAACAGTTTTTAAAATATTTTAAGCGAAAATCCCTGCATGTTTCAGATTTTCTTGATATTGTGGACTCCCAAAAATTGAAAAATTTTAACTCAATACAAGAGGCAATTATTACACAATATGCATCAAGTCAAGTACCGAGGTAGTGCGACAGCTATCACACAAATCTACACGGCGCCACAACACGAGCCCCTTTTCTGAAAATTTTTTTCTTTGAATCTGTCTCTCCAAATCACGTGAAACTGGCACCAAAAAAAATCTCCATATCCACGCCCAGCGGGGTACAGCAGACAATGGTCAAAATGAGTTAAGTCCAAAAGATACAGTGAATAATCACTGCATTACTTCATAATTGTGTTGTATCATAAGAGTTTAATCTCTAAACCCTCCTCATCTTTTTTCCTTAATACCAGGTTTACTTTGTAATTGGAAAAAATAGAATATCATAGCGATTTTTGGGTTTAACATCAGATTATGTATTACAGACAGCTCAAGTTCTTATTATTATTTATAATCCTGCCTTTCCTCGTTGCTTCAGAATTTAATTATAGCTCTAATATTTCATGATAACTATAGCACTGAAAGTTGATCTACGGAGCATTTTTATGTGAATTAGATATATCTGTCTACAATCTAGTTGTCTCCCTTAATTGATGTCTTTATTAAATAGGGATGTTAGAATATTACTGGCCTGAAAAAAATCAGCCATGTGAGCATACATAAACATCTGCTGTGATTGAAAAAGAATTTTATTTGAAATTCAAATTAGCAAATTCTTCAATAAAACACAATTTAATATTCTCTAAACTGACCTATTATATCTTCATTTCGGAAAAGAGGGTAAAAACTTTAAAACATCATGAATAATTATCACCTAAAATCCAGAAAAAAAATATAAAAAAACTCTTTTCTAGGACACTAACCCTTGTGATACAGGAAAAGGGTAGACCATGCTGCAATAAAATGCTGTAATGCTGCACCAAGAGGATGCTGTACTGCTGCCTGTTAAGCTTCTTCTCAACACTGACAATGCTTCTTACTCTAGGTGACGTTCATTCACAAAGCAAACATCCATAGCACTTCTGTTCTGTAGGGCCTCTCTCATCGCCAGCAGAAAAACCAATTAAGAAAGTCTTTTGTTTTGCTGATAACCCCACTATCACATTGTGGCCTTTTAATTGTTTCCTCAAGAATGCTTGCTAGTATTTAAACACCTCACCATAACTGCTCTGCTACTGTTACAGATTTTTTTTTATCTTGGAGAGATTTGCTTGTGTTTTCACTGGCAGGGAATCAACTCTGATTGCCTCCACGAATCAGCCCTTTGTTAACAATTACTTTCATTTATTAACAATTGAAGAAAATTCCGGCAGACATTGAACAAAACCCCCAGATATGATTAGACGCTTGGAAACGCTGATATGCTGTTGTACTTAAAAATCTTGTAGCTTCAACAATTGAAATTTAAAATTCAAATTTCCTGATTTAAAAGATTCCCTCAATGTCATATTAAACAGATCAATGAAGATTTGTAAAAAGATAGGAGATTCACTCCAGAGAAAAAAGCCAATATGTTTTTGCGAATTGGTGAAAATAAAATGTGTTTGTGAACTACACCTTCTATCTATGAATGTGAAATAATAAAAAAGTTTGAAAAATTATCATTGCGCAAAAATCAACAACCTTTACAAAACAAAGTAATGTACGCCCATTCTGTATTTAGAAAGTCATTTATAAATTTCATAGATAAAATGAGAATTATTAAAAAGTTGTTCTATGCAAATGATGACATTTCCCTCTTACTCCAGTAACTATGTGCATCTAAAAAAAAACAAGTCAATAATTCTTTGCTTGCAATTTTGATTTTTCCAAACTTATAAGAAAACAATTTCAGCTGGAAAGTAAAGTGACTTGACTTTTGAAAGAGTTTGTCTCCATAGTTAGTTCTTTGTACATTACAGTTTTGTTTGGAATGGCTGGCCTGAATTCCGTTTGTTTTAACATGTATATGTATATACAGATTAAGTATGGTCGTCTGCGGCATTGTGGAACAAAACAATGCTTAATGCCTGTGTTTGCTTAGCCTGGTAATGGAGGAGGTGTCCTCAAAAGTTCTCTGTTTAGCTGTTATCTTTAAAAATTTCCCTATGTCAACTAAAGAAGTTCCATTACAAGAAGACATGTTGCTCTAGGAACATGATATTCTAGAACATGTTTGCAGTCATCCCCTTTCTCCTGCCTACTTTATCCAACCATCTGATCTGAAAAGTTGGTGAAATACTGGTAAATACTGAAAACTTAAAAGCAGGAATATTTATTGGGGATTATACTTTGAATTATTTTTTTTGGAATTTTTGCTGATACTTTTTATGAAATAAAGATAAAATCATAAACTATATTTTAACTTCATGATATATTTTGTGTAATTATTTGGATTATATATCGACCAAATTTCATTCCCAGGAACATTTCTGAATCCAACTGTATCTGCATAACCTCTGGTTATTCCTGAATCAGACAACACGTAATTAACATAGCTGTTAGCAACTTCACTTACAAACATATTATACATCTACATGTATTGTTTACATTTTCTCTTTTCGTACCATAAACCAGGTTTGAAGTTAAACCACATTGCATGGAGTTATCAAATTGTTATGCAGAGATATCGTGTCATCACTTTAAGTAGGTACAAGGCCCCTTTTTGGAAATCAAGACCAAACTGCACATTGCATTTCATTTAGGGGTCATCAACTAAAGACTATGCTTGAACTAGGTTCTTAAAAAGAACCCCAAAAAGATCTGTTTTAAATTTTCCAACCAATTACAGTAAAACAAACTTACAATGAAGTGCCAGGGATGGGCGATTTTGCATCATCATAAATGTGTTAACTTTTCAATATGTTTAAAACCCATACGGAATAAAAATCACTTCAATAAAGGCATCAATTCATTATAAGCATGTTCACTATAAGCATGTTTTACTGTATTCCCAAAATTTTGGGTGATCAAAATTATTTTGAGACTTATGTTTAAACTCAGATCAAAGAAAACGAATAACACTTTCAAATCACCATTCCCAGCAAACTGCATCAAAATGCTGGGAAGTGTTTGTAGAACAGAGGTTGAGGGCACCAGTGGTACACGGAGCACCTGCACTGTGTCTCCAAGCCCCCTCTTTGTCTGTTCTGTTTATCCCTTGTCTACATCATCACCTTACAACAACAAGCATTGTTTACAGACACTGGGACCTTCTCTCAGGTTCAACACTGGACCGGCCTATCAGCCTGATAATCTCTCTGTCTTCCCTGTTATTGTTTTCCTCCGCTAAAACATGTCAATGTGGCCATGAAGCATACAAAATAAACATTTTAGTGGAAATTGTGAATACATATTAACAAAATTCTTTTCATAATGGAGTTTATCTTTTTTTTCAACTACTAACCCACTGAAAATAGTGCTGTGTCCCTTTTTGTGGGAGCAATTGGTACCACCCAGATCCTCTTGTTGAATTCTTGGACATTGCATTAAAGCATTATAGGCTTGACTGTTATCCTAAGGCGTAGCTCAGAAAAGGCGAATTACAAGCAATCTAATAATATACAATGTAGGTGTATCATTGTGTTTTTGTACCAAAACAATCAGTCATTCATATATGACTTTCTAATCTCTTCCATCTGAAAACAAGAGCCATTTTTTGGTGCATTTGTAGATAAGATTTCAGTTAATGTTTCCATGGCTGTGATAAATTGTGTCAGTTTTATTCCCATGGAAAAATGAAAATTTGACATTCAGTATCTCCAGCACTCACAAATCTTCACAACTGTGATATACACTTCATTGCTGCAAACACTTTAATATCTGTTCTTATGATTTGAAAGCAGCATACAATACCTCAATGTAAGAAACTTGGTCAATGGATATCTAAATTGACTTTGTTATAGCTAGAAAATAAAACTCACTTTATTTGGCAGTATATAAAACCTTCAAGCATTATCATTATTATATCAGAACCTCTACATTGTAGTTGCATGAATGTCTGACCTTCTGACCTTTGAGTTTCTCCAAATGACCTTGACCCTTTCACAATCAAAGTTAATTCAATGTCCTTATCCTGTAACTTTATCAAATAAAATTTCCGGTGTTTTACAGAGAATTTTATTTATTAACAGGTTTCTTTGGTAACAATTTTAAAAAGTATCAAATGTTAAAGGTCTATGCAAAACTTCTTTTCAATACTGATTGGATTGGATAATAATTTCTTACTACATTGAATCCTTGCGTTTTTTCCAGCTTCAAAAAAAGGTCACAAGCCCAAGTCACAAGTCCATTTCTAGTAAATTTTAAAAAACAGCTATAGCAAACACGCTTATAATGAATTGACGCTTACAGCGAAGTGATTTTCATTCCCCATGACTTTATTGCATTTTGTAAACTTGACGGAAATAATGAATTACGCTTATATAGATTTTACACAAGATTTTATATTCATAATTGGCTTAATTCAAATGAATTAATTAAGACATACAATATCAATATCATTAATTTCCACAGAACAAAGTAGGTATTCAAATGAATAGTTTAGCAGTCCATTTTTCTAAAGATTGCAACAAAAAAATATTATTCTCCAAGATTGAGCAATAAATGAAAAAAATTTATGAAAGTACTGGAAAAAAATATTGTTCAACATTTCACATTCAATGAAACTTAAGCTTCAGAATGAAAAGGAGAAAACAGGATACAATGCTTGAAGTAACTGACAAATGGGACTGCTATGTGATAAAATCAGTGAAGAGAAGACATTTTCCTCCATGCAATAATGGTCAGAGAAGTTTGCATGCTTTGAATGTGGTATCTGGCAATAAGAAGGACCAAAGCAACTTCTCGCTCTCTATCCAAGGAGGAAACAACAGAATTTATAAGTCATTTATCTTGAACAATGGCTATTGACAATGTAAAGGAATTTTTCATCATAGTATTGATTGTGTGATGTTCTGTAAAAAAGAGAGGAATTGATTTCTTTCAGGGGGCATTGTAAAAGCACCAAATATTACACCAAAGAAAAGCATTAGTTCTGACAACATTAATTTTTGCTTTAGTGAGAGGCCACAACTCGCATGGGTCAGTAAGCATTGTTATCCCAAAGTCAGCCAATCCAATATCTTTAAATGAAGAGCAGTATGTCGGCTTTGTCTTGGGTAAACAACTAAACATCATTAGACGGAACAGAGCTGAAGACATTGATTTTATTCTTTAAGGCTCATTCAAAAGCTAATTTTCAAAACGATCAGTCTTCGAAATGACAATAGTAATGAATTAGCTAAAGCTGGTCAACAGTGGAAACGGGCTCCTTGCTGAATCCTTCTCCAACAATAGGCAGCCTGATTGTGCATTAAGGAAAAAAAATTTCAAGAGCTAGAACACAATTCCTCATCATTATCTTAAAAATTCAATTTCGTCTTTGCATGCCCAAAATATGAAAATCAAATCAAGTTTTTAACCATGCAACAAAAGAGAACTTTTGTTAATATTCTGTATGGTAACGACCTCATACAAAACAAATTTTGTGACACAGCAATGTGGCTATAAGGAATTAGATCTTGTACTATAAAGATTATGTTCATCCTTTGTGTCTTAATTTCAAGGACTTGTAGCATGGTTGGGAGACTGACAGTCAACATTGCCAAGGTCATATTACAAGAGCGCCGACACCTACAAATCTTGCTGACCACTTAACAAAGTAACCAGTCTGTCTCATCCGAGATGTTATCTCACCTTGTAAGTATGTAATCGGTAGCAAAATCTATCACAAAAACAATGTTGTTTACCATATTAGTGCAGCTAAATACTGCTAATTAGGAGCAGTGACTTTAAGTACTGGCATTATATTAAATCGCAGCAATTATTGGCAGCAAGTGTGTTGAATGCTGGGCATTTCAAACAAACTGCTCAAGAGGAACTCGTTCCCACAGAGGAAAGAGTCTAGCCATTGGATAACCACAATACCCACAACCTGGTGAAATAACTAAAGGGCATTACCATAGTCTTCCTAAACAAGTCCTCTCAAAGAAACGTGCAGTTGATCCATGAAGAAGAAACGTGCGGTTGATCCATGAAGCAATAGAACCTAAAATACCCACACTCTTAACTCCTCTAGATTTAGAAGTGCAAATGTATAAGGAAGGGTGTATATATGACATGTAGACAAAAGAAGGCAGTCATTAAAAAAAAAAATTCAGGTATATATATGGTATCCAATTAGGCAATATAACAATTTTTAAGTGCAACAAATCTTAATTAACACATTAAATCAGGAGGTGAGACTGCAACTGAAATACAAAGAAGATTTTTATGCTAAATCTAAGCAATTAAAAATCATTAGTAATGTATAATAATTCCATGAGAAAAAAAATTTCATCAAATACATTCTTCCTAAAATGAATCAGAAAATGGCTGCATAAATGGTCATGGCTATTTTTAGACTACATGAACCTCCTCAACAAGAAGAGTTCTGTATAAAGATATCACAACATATTCGAATTTCTAAGCTAAAATAAAGGGATTTTTTCTTTAATAATTGATAATTATTAGATAAACAAATCATCTTTGAAAACTTTAGGAAGATATGATGGTTAATTTGTTGACCATCCAGCTTCCATAACATTAAAACTTTAGCTTAAACTAAAAGAAATTCATGACGACCCTCAACATACCAGCTAGATTACCGGTACCAACGTAAGTTGAGTAATGGCTACAAAACTTTTCAGATTTAAAACAAAATTCACTGAATGCAAGAACAAATCCCAAAATCAAAATCACCAAAGATTTTTTTTTAGAGGACTTACAGTGCAAAAACTAACACTACACTACAGTATGAACAACTTCCTAATGACCCTTATAACAAAAGAGCTCCTGAGCAGCTATTAAATCATTTCTGAGTGTTTCCTGAATGTATTTGAACCTTACAATCAATTGTATTTTTATTCAGTATGTCATCATAATTGTTTTGTCAAAATCTAATGGTTTCAAAGTAGGTCGCACTTGCAAAAGAGGTACAACTTCTACTCATGTACCAAGTTCAATGGCCCAAAAAAAAGGGGGGAGGGGGGAGAGAAGGATTTATGTGTACAGACTTTACGATTTCCTCAAATATGCAAAAGAGCAGAATATCTTGAATCTTTAGGAAATAAAAAACGCACTCTTTAATAACATTTAAATTTTTTTACACACAAAACCTCGAATCAATGGCAATAAAGTCCTCCCATTATAGACTGATCAAGCCGTAATAAATAGGCGTGACTGCATTGCCTTAGTTCATCAAATCTGCCAATGATAGGATTTTCTCAGTGGGCTTCCTGTAAAATATTGATTACACAAACAATTGAAATAATACATGAAGCATGTGTCAATAATGACATGATAGAGGCTATGCATCTTTCAATGCACATGCCTACCATTAATATTTAGTTTTGTTAACAAAAAACAAACCGATAGATAAATTCAAATGGTTAGCGTTAAATAGTGTCAAAAGAATTACTATTATCTTGATCTACGTCATAAAACTACAGATCGTAGATGAGAACGACCATGAAAGTCCTCGTATCAAAAGGGGGCAAGGGAGAGAACTCCAGTCACACCCTAAAAGTCGAGTTCCTCGCAAATACTTCGGATGCCTTGTTCCACATAATAGGTGATAACTGGGAAATGATTTACTTGTCAATTTCATAACTGTGTTGTATTTCTACAATTATATCTCGACTTCACATCGGCTGCCAGCACAAAAAACAATTGAGTTGCTGACAAGAATCAGCTCAATGTGACTTTATCTGATTTTGTGAGGCCTTTAGCGGGCAACATGGTTACTGTTAAAAAACTCATCAAATTCAAAGTCAAGCAACCCCTGCTTCTCCGAACCAAGATAATCCTTCACTCCATGTTTTCTATCATAATTAATAATGAATGTTATTTCATATCCATGTCAGCCTACTCTGATAACAAAACTACTGAAATAAACAAATTACCTTTTCAAAACTGTATATTTTGAGTAGATATGACAAAATCGGTTGCATTTTTGGGACCCAGTCTGCATTGTTTGTCTGTACATCGACACCTTAATCCCGGAAAGGCTGATTTAATGAAAGATTTCATTCTAAGTTGGTTCTGAATGAAAACCCTATGGTTTTCAATCTAGAAGATAAAGGTGTCATCCTCTTTGAATACAGCAGCAGTTATGTGCGAGGATTAAGTTATCTCAGCCCACAAGGATACACCACTGATTCAGACAATTTATTAAAATTGCTATTCTCTTAATTACTTATATTTAGAATAATTAATCCCTTCCATCCCATGTACAGTTCTGCATCTTACATCACAAGATGAGAAAACGTAGCAAACTTGTATTTAATGTTTTATTGAATACCCACTCCTTTGAGATTTAAATTCCAGTTGATCTCATGGTTATCTGCTTAAAAATAAGAAAAACTTGAATAAGAAGACGAAGGAAAAAAAGATTTTAATTAATGTTTTCAAAGCAGAGATCCCACTTGTACAAGTACATTTTTGTCAGCAATTGTTCTTGAGTTTTTGAGTCCCTCATTTGTTTTCTTCTAACAGACTAAGATTAAATGATATGCCATAAAAACCTGACTCGAAAAACTCGACAAAACAAAAGAACAACAGAGCAACAACTGAAAACACAGGAAACAATTGATCTTGTCTGCCAATCAGACTCACCAAACCAGCGCTTTGTCTTGCACTTCCATCACTAAGGAATTTTAACATGAATCTTTCTCACATTTTTTTCCAGCCATTTATCAAAACAAACACATTCTGAATCTATTTTGTCTTAAAAGAAAGGATCGGAATAAAAGAATAAGTTTTATATCTCGGATTCATGTCCCTAATGTTCAGATATACACAAAATATGATTGTAACATTCTAAAGTAATTAATTGTAGAGCTTTGAAGTGAATATTTGTATAACATTACAAATACAAACAGTTGTGGGCTTCTTTCTGTTCAATAGAATTGTACCCACTGGCCACATACCTTGAAGATTAATAAAATAATGAAAATATGGATGAAATTAACATATCTCCAGAATTACAATTCCTATATATTATCTAACAGATTTGGAATTTGGACTTTTTTCAGAAGAATTCTGGGGTTTCTTTAGCCATGTGGTTTCTTCCAGTGATGACAACTATTTAAAATCTGCTCCGATTTTTCACAGAGCACTAAATATTTAAGCTTACTGATATTCATTTTTCTCAGTGAAACTTGTAAACAAACATAATAAAAAATGTATTGTATCTTGAATAGAAAAGTTGGTTTACAAGAAACAGACAAGCTGTCAAAATGGTGAGATGATCAGGCAACATAACTACAACCTTTGACCTTTTGTGGTAGGGATGTCATCATGGTCTTGTAGCCAATCAGAAGAACAACAGAACACACTGTATTAGAACTCTGATTCACTTCATCTTGGGGTTGTGGTGATGAGAGACATGGATTCTTTTTTTGCAGTAGTTCATTAAAACTTTGTGGTAAACCACAGCCTGATAAGGCAGCTTTTTAACACTTTTAAACCAAAACTATTAGTTAATGAGTGTTCACCTTAATTTGTCTGAGTATAGCTTCATTGCAAAAGAGACTAACTATTTATATGTGTGTGGTCAACTATCAAACCATTTGAACCCATGTACACTAAAAATGGACCAAATCTTTAACAAGTGACTCTCATTTGTAAGGTTGTGCAGTGATAAATCATTGGATGGTTACTTACAAAAAAAAATTGCTGAGCAATGCAGTGATACATAATTTTGCAAGATTGACTCGATTTCTTTGACCTGCTTTGAAAGAATCTATCTATATATGTCAAGTGAGTCAAGAAACCACAGCTTCAGATACATTTTGTAATGCCAGCTTCAGCTAATTGCATGAGTAGACACTGTTGTGAAACTTTCAACCTGCTATTCACACATATACTTTCACTTTCACTGGTTACTTATATATGTACCTGTACTTGATGTTAATGTCCTTTTTTCCTGGTTTCTTAAACATCTATTTTGAATATTTTTTACTTACACCGATATTCCAAAGGAATATGCTCATGCAGCTCTCTATTTTATGCCAACACCTATGCATTTGAACCTTGGATCTTATACAGTCTAACTAGACTTTTGACGCTGATCATTTCAAGAAGAAGCATTCAATGTTTGTATGAATGACAATGGACTGTTATACCCTAGACCTTATGCTTAAGGGGCAATATTGAACTTTTTTACAATACATCCTTACAAGCCTAAATACATCTGGATACAATGTAGCTGGTTAATACCTTCATTGACCATATACGTAAATCCTTCTCTGCCACCTACAAGCTACTCTTAAAGGCTTTAAAAGTGCCAGTTGTGTATTCTTAAAAGCATAAATATATTTTGACCAGCATAATGGCACTTGTTGCAAATCAAGTCAAATTCTTACCCTGAATGTACATGGCGAGCAATGGCTGCTTGGAGTCACTTCTATCAAAACACAATGAGAAGAAAGGGTAAACCCAGTCAACCTTTCACACGAACGCCTTCACTGCACATTCCTAATTGAATAAACATAAAATTTGACAGTATACTTTTTCTTTACATCAAACAATATCAGGAAATCGGTAAAGATAATTGAGATCCATTAGGGATGATGTGGCTGAGAAAACAGGGGGAAGGAGGGCCATTGTTAGCGGGGATGACAATGAGATTTTCTTGACTAATGCATGTAATCATCGCCTCAATCACTGGACCAGGGAGGTTAATGCTTTCTCCCAATAAGTCCACAGATTAAGGCAGCCCAATATGTATTATTTTATGTGCTATCCAGTATGTGCTTATTTAATGTATCTGTAAAATCATACAATTGTCACTCCTGGAGAGATGGGCAGGGGAGATTGATGGAGAAACGTTGTTATCCACAATGCAATTGTTTCCGGGAGCCGCACAAACACCGATTGTTATCTCCGTCTCATTGTTAAACAATATCTTTGAAGTCTCTATAAAGTACATCTGAAATGAAATCCATATAAATCAAATATGAACGTCTTAATCCCACTATATATGAAGCTAATGTAAATGAGCAGCTATATTGACCAAAAATTCCCATCAATTTAATCATGGTAATCGTTTCTTTAGAAAATATGTCTATGCAGTACCTAATTTATGACTAAATACCAATTTTGCACACACATTTTTTTATCTATATTAACTTCTATAAATCTAATTTATATCCTGCATTTCTTTCATTTTTTGCAATTATTAATATTCTTTTTTTAAATGGACTGGGATTCAATGAAGTTAAAATACTTATTAAAAAAGGTCTGAAATTCTATTAGAAGTACATTAATTGTATTGGTATTATGAAATCACATATCCTTCAAAGCTATAGGGGGATGAACAAATTTCTATTATTCATAAATCAAAAACAAGAAATGTATAAACTTTTCAGCATGTTCCATTTGATTGTGTAAGGGTGTGTGTGGAAGGGTATTTTGGGGGATTAGTGTTCGGGAGAGTGGGGTGAGGTTCATACACTAAGACATATAAATGCAACAATACATGTATTGAGTATTTCAGGTAAGGGCACTGCAAAATTTGAAGATGAACAATTTATGCCATTGTGATACTGAGCATATAAAAATGTTGAAAAAACCTCTACAGCACTGACCTGAATATCTACTTGGTCTACCTGAGAATTAGTACATGTACTTTAAAATATCTGACTACAAAACTCATAATGTATGTTCAGTTTAGCATCATTGTTGAGCAAATCATATACTAAAATATGGCTATTGAAAACTTGTATTCACAAACAAGAAAATATAATAAGGTACATATTATAATAATTGTTGTCATGAATATTTCTTATCATAAAATTGTCCTTCAATACCTTTTGTGATTTGTTTAATATCAGTAACAGAGGCTCAAAAATAAGTCACAATTAACAAATCAGTAATGAAGTGGTGAATAAAAGTTTGTTTAAAGAATTTTGAATAAAACATCCCTCAAAATCTACACACAAATGATTAGTCCCTATGTAAAATACAAGAGTGAAAAACCTTATCTGATAACCAAATAAAATACAGACTCTTAACAATTGTGAGATTCTGCAATTTTTCTTTCAAACCTTCTTTTCTTCAAATTTCAAAAACTACTTTTTAAAAAAGTTTTGCAACTTTATTCAATGCAAACTAGGACTATGCATGGTCTTTTTGAAACAGCGACATTTAATTGTCTTATAATCTTGTAAAATGTCATTGCCTCCAACTTAACAATGACTTGCACTTTGTGCACTTTACAACTTCTTTCTCATCTTTTTCTTTTTTGTGTGTCGTGAATAATGAAAAAGAGATAAAATTTTGTGTTTTCCCTGTTCAAACGTGATCTCTTAGCCTCCTTTTGGATCAAACGAGTAATAAACCTGCAACAATGAGTGCAATTCAACTCTTATATCAGTACAATATTTACCCAAAGGCTTATAAAAGTGTAAGCAGATACTCTAAAAATTGGACCTAGATTTTGTCTTCTCGATTATTGTATTTTTTTCTCTATAGCAACTGTGTAATCTGCGTTGTTCTGGCAGTGCCCGCTGAAGGACCCATTATTTGCCGGGCACCTCAATGGAGGAGAGCGGCGGAACATCTCAAAACAATGTCAATTGTTTAAAAAATATTTACTTTCATTGGCTGATAAAAATGAAGAAAAGATTAAATTTAATTTTAGAATTCTTAAACCCTAAGGACATCAAGCCGTACAAGTGCTTCTTACAGCCTTACTCAAGCCCTTTATTCACAACACTTGCTCTGTAAACCAACACTGCCTGATTTTTTTTTAAAAAGTTTATCCAACTACCTTTTAGGCAATTCTTTGAAATTGATCGTTTTCATCTAATGAGATTTAAAAGGACAATTCCCCTAACTTCAGCACAGAAGGATTTTACAAGTGTTGCTAACTGTGAAAACAAAATTGTTTGTTTTTTGAAACTAAAACACCTACTATTAAGATACAAAAAAATTGCCCTTTTTCACAAATGTTATCTTAATAGCTTTAAAAATCTAATTTTTAAAGCCATATCAGTTCTACCTTTTCAGAGGTCTTCCATACAATACAGAAGAGTTTTGAAATGACTTTGATGAAATAATTGCTTTGTATGTGTGAAGTTTTATTAAAGAGCGAACCTGGTGTCAAAAACCAGAAAATTTGAACGTTCAAGGGAATATCTGACACCATGACAATATAAATTTAAAATTGTGTTTTAATTGTCACAAATTGTTCCACTCTGGGCTTTTGTTAACATCCTTGATTTAATACAGCTACCTTGACAAAAATTCAATTCGTTTTTGCCTCCCGTTGAGATAGGAATACAATTTTCTGATGAAATGAAACCGAAGGTGAATACATTAGCTATATACTTAAATCTTTTAATATGTGTCAGGGGTCTTTTGGGGTTAAATAACACACATTTTCTTCACTGGACTTAACAAGTCAATAACCCATGGAAAGTCACTTATTTTCTTTTTTACTTGATTACCTGGACTAGCAATGATATATTTACAAATTAGCTGATTTTTAGAGAGATTTATTGCTCACAAACATTTAATGTGAAGTTCATTATGGAGAGAACTACCATTATTTACAAAAACATAAATGCAGAATACTAAGTAATCACCAGCTGAGAAAACAAAAGCCTGCGGAAAGTACAAAGTACTGTGGGAAAAAAACACAAAACAAAAGCATCCTCCTCCCCCTAAGAAGCGCCCAATTAAGATAAGAAACCATTGATTGTAAGCAGACAGAAAGCATAGTATTCGGCCAAATCACCATCATGATTCACAAGATGACACAAACTCACACACTTTCCTCATGAATCACTGGGTACTACAGACTGCTGTGGCAAGAACAAGAATTCCTTTTCAAACACTCCCCCCTCTGCGGGCCCCCTGCAGCAGTTGGACAATAACAATCTACAAAGGCTACTTCAGCAGCAGGTCTACCTACTTCATTGTTTTATCAGAGCCATTTATCATCAAATCGGCAAAAATTCAATTATAATTCACCGACATACTGCATCTTCTAGCTGTGGCAGGCTCACACAATACTACCACTGATAAAATCAACTCAACTTCAAAAAAATCATCTTCTCATTTCCATATCTTTATGTTCTGGACATTTTAAACAACTCAGAGAAGAGAAAGAAAATCTTCAAGAGTTTAATTACCTATTATCTTGAGAATCATCATTTACTTTCATACAAATTTGATGCTTTACACAATGGAGGGTTGTGTGATGCACTTGAAATAGAGAATCCAATACTTGTGATCTAACTGTTTCTTCAAGTGCTCTATTAGTAACAAAACTCTTTGTTCTAAACCTGACAAAAATATCAGCAAAAATCATAAATAAAAGCTAAAAAGAGATTTCCCTTATCTTCATCCTAAGTTGTAGACAATGTAGACTTCAACAATCAAAGGATTCATCAATCGTTTATCTAACACATGTATATTATCACAAAAACACAATATTGGAAGACGGTTTTGCAAATCTTTAACAGGCATTTATTGTAATTTTTATCAAATTATATACATGCAAATACTGTGCAGTTTACTCAGCAACGTTTTAGTTTAAAGTGCATTTTCTAGTTTTTTTTTTACAAACAGAAAACTCATTCATGAATACTGTTGATATCCCAGCATGTATTCGGTTGTTCTTCGACAGAACGGAGGGCCAAGAATATGACTACTGGCAGGGGTGTTTTCTTGTGAATGTAATTAATGGATTTCAGTCTTTCCTGTGACATTGGCCATTGCACAATCGCAAGACATCATCACCCACATCAATTCTCTTAAAATCTGACACTTAAAAAACACAGGGCCGTGGGCAGACTAACAATATGAGAGATATGTTCCTCTGCATCCATATCTTTACTATCAAGATTGAATTTAAGATAAATCCAAATTTACAATGCCATAGGTCTGGGGATTTTTCAGGAATAATCAAACCTAAACTTAAGTGAAGCAAGGCAAGTTTAGGAGAACACTTGGCTTTCATAGAAAAATTATACCAACAAATATTATGTCATTTGGAATAAAATTTTCTAAATTCTATCAACCTGACCCTGATGTTCAATAAAGATGACTTCTGAAAGAAAGGAATTCCTCTGAACTCTCAAGAATTTTTAGTATAGCTTGAAATCTACAATCAGTACTTTCAAGCCAAGGGAACCACACCCTATGATCACACATCCAATAGCAGTTGCATGTACATTTACTTTTCATTGAATCATGGTCGATCAGATAAAAGCCAACAATCTCAATAGAACAAAATTTTAATGTGACATCAAACTTTTTAGATCTGATGAAATAATCCATTGCGTGCCTTAAACTCTACTGTCAAGCAGATTCTCAATTTCAATATCATAGCAACAGACAGACAGACAAATGAAAAGATCCAAACTTTGACTTATTCAAATAAAATAAATATTAAATATATCTAATATATTTTTAAACAAGACTGCCTATGGAGAAAAAAAATCTCGGAGTTTGTCTCCATGAAACTGCAAAATTGGTGAAGTCTTTATAAATGTGTGGGGTAATGCACTTGAAAAGGTTTTCCAATAAGAAAAGCATTGGATTTTATCAAATTTAATCTTACACATACATCCCATATTTCCTTTAAATACAATCAACTCTTTAATAAAACAGGATGAGACCGTCCAGGTTATTAATTGATTTAGGAGACATAAACAAAAATATTTTTAAAATGTGCGTCAGCTGATTAACAAATCTTAATAAATATATAAAGAGAAATGCATTTTATATCTCTATCAATAACTTCTCTATCTCTCCCCGAAAATTTTAATGTGATAAATGCAGTTATCTTATTGTTGATAAGCGAATTTTAACTCACTGATTTAGAAGTTAAAGGCCCCTTTATTCATGCCGACAACAGATATCAAAATTAGTCATAAATTTACGTGCTTAGCTTAAGTTACATTTATTCGTAATTACATTATCAATGAGCTTTTAGAAGAAATATTTATTTTGACAGGCTGATTTTTTGTACTAACAAAGCTGTGTTTTATGAAGATTGGTGTATAAAACACATCTTTCTTAATGTCTGAAAAATCCCAGAAAAAATCCAAAAACACAATATTACCCCATTTTCTCTTTGCCTCATAATATGGTAGACCTATAACAATGATTAGATTGCCTAAAATATTTCTATTTCTTCAGATTTTACATTTGTGAGAACTTGAATTCATGCTGAAATATCATTTTCATACAATATCGCATGTGTACTACAGTTGGCAAAAATTTACATTTTGAAGGCTTTTTTAAATAAATGAAAGTGCAAGGTATGTTGATTCAACATTCTGACAAAAACTGTTCTTAATTTCTTTATTGGTTAATGATATAGCAGGACAGCAAATGTTTTTTAGTACATATAAGAAATAATGTACCATGAATCATTTTACACCCTAGAACAAGAAACAGAGCTTCGATACTAAGTCTGTTTTATCAGATAAAATAAATATTGACAGTGATAACTACCATTGAGGCGAGAGATTGTAAAAGTTGTAGGTTTTCTTCATCCAAATCTGATTCAAAGATTGGAAAAAACCACAGATATAATGTAACCTAGATATCCTGATCTTGAAATATCCAACGTAAATTCGAATCAACAATAGCAAGGATGTAGGATTTACGAGTGCTCTTTTCTGTTGATGATTTGATAAATTTTGACAAAAGACATTGGTCTAAATCTCAGTAATCCATTGTTATAGTCACTTCTGATGATAAATGGCCCTACCCCACAAGGCAATCCACCACATGTAGGTCAATATTATGAGTCCTTCAACAAGTTTCATGTCCTCACAACCACTGGTAAAAACTGTCACCTCTCTGTCATTTTCTAATAAAATGCATTGTAAAATGTGCAAACTAATGTGAAAATAGCTTTATTCAAACCCCTTCTCTGAAAATGAGCATGCATTGCAAGCAGGTTTAATAATGTATACTAAATATATTTGAACACTGCATAGAGAGGCATAAATGGTGACAAAATGTCAATAATGGTGACCAATACAGTATTAGTAATTCATGCACTTATAAACACACTCTCTGTTATGTTACACAGATTTTACAAATTAAATTTTAGTGTATGGTTACTTCTATGCAAAAAAGAGTATACCCTCTCTATTCTTGGGTTGAATTCCTCCTTGGAAGGAAGTCAGTTATCTCCCATGGAACAGTTTGCACATAGCCTGACTGAGAGTGGAATAACACCAGATTCATTTCCCTAAAAATGAACTGCATAACTTAAGTAAAAATATTGAAAAGTGGTGATAAACAGTATCTTTTAGAGCCACTCCTAAGAATATGAATAACTCAGAAATCAAAAAGCAGAGTTCGTAGACATTACTGTACAATGTAAGGTAGTGTGGACCAAGACCTCATCTGTAATGCATAGTATACCTTATATAAAATATATTTCATCAGTGAACATTGGACAATGATGAAAAAGTCTTATAAAATGAAGTATTGTTAACAGATTATTAGATACAAAGCAAATAATCGTAGTAATTATTTATTAAAATATAACAAAAATATCTGGTAAACTAAGAGAAAGATTTATAGAATATTAGAAGTCCAGGGTTCAAAGATGCCTGATATTGTGAGTTGCACCTTAAATCAAAGTCAATAATTTTCATTGTCATTGGGTTGCAATCAGCAGGCTCAGTTATGAATGTCACTTTCAGTAGATTAGTGATGTTTCTCTCAGTCAGTAATATATTGAGGTCTGACACTGTAATTAATTAACTGATGTCTAACATTGACAGAAGATAATTAAAGATAAGTAATCCCTATCACTGACAGTAAATAAATAATGTCTTTCATTGACATTAGATCAGTGATTTCTATCATTGGCAGTAGAACAGTGATGCCTGTCAATGTCAGTTCATCACTTTAGTCTAACAATGTCATTTATTCAGTAAAAATATATCACTGTCAGTATTTGAGTGATCTCTGTAACTGTCAGTATTTCAGTGATGCCTATCACTGACAGCACATTAGTGATTTCCATCATTTACAATAGATCAGTGATTCCTATAAGTAACAGTAGACTAGTGATATCTGTCACTGTCAATTGATCAATTATGTCTGTCTCTCATTTTGATGATCTTTGTCATTGACAGTAGATCAGTGAGATCTGTCACTGTCAGAAATAAATAATGGTTGTAAGTGTCAGTAGTTCACTGATGTCTGTCAATATCAGTATTAAGGTTGAGTTTGTCATTTACAGAAGATCAGTGTCATCTGTAACCTTCAACAGTTAAGTTATGGTTTTCAATATCAGCAGATCAGTGATGTCTGTAACTGTCAGTAGATTAATGTATGTCACTGTCAGTAGATCAGGAATGTATGTCACCATCAGTAGTTAGGTTATTGTTGTAAGCATCAGTAGATCAGTGATGTCTGTCACTGTAAGTAGTAAAGTGGTATCACTGTAAGTAGATCAGTGATGACTGTCACTGTAAGTAGTCGAGTCGTGTCACTGTCAGTAAATCAGTGATGTCCGTCACTGTAAGTAGTCAAGTCACGTCACTGTCATTAGATAAGTGATGTCTGTCAGTAGTTGAGTGGTGTCACTGTCAGTAGATCAGTGATATCTGTCACTGTCAGTAGTTGAGTGGTGTCACTGTCAGTAGATCCTAATGTCTGTCACAGTCAGTAGATCAGTGATGTCTGTCATTGTCAGAAGTTGAGTAGTGTCACTGTCAGTAGATCAGTGATGTCTGTCACTGTCATTAGTTGAGTGGTGTCACTGTCAGTAGATCAGTGATGTCTGTCACACTCAGTACATCAGTGATGCCTGTCACTGTCAGTAGTTGAGTGGTGTCACTGTTAGTAGATCAGTAATTTCTGTCACTGTCAGTAGTTGAGTGGTGTCTAGTCAGTAAATCAGTGATGACTATCATTGTCAGTATATATGTGATTCTATAAATACTAGTGATTCCTTATACCAACAGTAGATTAGTGATAAATCATTGACAGTTGATCAGTGTCTGTTAATGTTAGTAATTCAGTGAAATCTATCAATGTCATTATTTCAGGGATGTCTGTTACTGTCAGTAGATCAGTTATGTATGTTTATGTTGATACTTTAATAATTCAGTGAAGTCTATCACTGTCAGTATTTCAGTGAGGTCTATCATTGACAGTAAATAAGTGATGTCTATCATTAACAAATATCAGTAATTTCTATTACACACACTAGTCCAGTGATTCCTAATATACACAGTAGATCAGTGCTATCTGTCACTGTCAGTAGTTCAGTGCTATCTGTAACTGTCAGTAGATTAGTGATGTTTTTCACTGTCAGTAGATCAGTGCTGTCTGTCACTGTCAGTAGATCAGTGCTGTTTGTCACTGTCAGTAGATCAGTGCTGTCTGTCAATGTCTGTAGATAACTTCTGTTTATCACTGTCAGTAGATCAGTGCTGTTTGTCACTGTCAGTAGATCTGTGCTGTCTGTCACTGTCATAAAATCAGTGCTGTTTGTCACTGTCAGTAGATCTGTGCTTTCTGTCACTGTCATAAGATCAGTGTTGTCTGTCAATGTCATAAGATCAGTGCTGACTGTCACTGTCAGTAGATCTGTGGTCTATCACTGTCAGTAGATCTGTGCTGTCTGTCACTGTCAGTAGATCAGTGCTGTCTGTCACTGTAAGTAGATCGGTGATGTCTGTCATGATTAGTAGTTCAGTAATGTCTGTCACTGTTGCAAGGTTTTTATCACTAGGTTCAGTCACTGTCAGTAGTCTCATATCACTTTGAAAATTGATACATGACAAGCTCTCATGATATTACTTTTCTTTACCATGTTTAGCTTTGATATCTTGAACATTGATATCACAAATACAATGGATATATCAAAGTGATTAGTAAGTCCCAACCCCTTGTTTTTAAAGTATTTTACGGCCCACATCTCAAATACTTGGATATGTCAAAGTTTTTAAACAGTCCCATCACATTTGAGATAACGAAGTTTGACTATATTTGAGCAATCCAGTTTTATATAAACTGTAAAATTTAATATAATGCACACTTTGATGATTATGCATGCTCTTAAGAGAAAACAATACTGAATGAATAAATGATGAACTATTTTATGTAGTTCAATAATAAAAAATACCCCAATGGATTCTATCTTATTATTGTTAGCATAATAGATAAATAATATTTTATCCATAATTCACATTTCCCCCAAAAAAATAAATTAAGTATTACACAGATGTTAATGCATGTAACATCAATCATAAAGAAGACAATCGGAAATTTCAATCATTTTCTGTTTTTTATATGAATGGCTTTTTGTTCAATACAAGGCATTATTTGTGTGATTAGGCCCCAATATTTACACAGAAACAATGAAATTGGGCCTGTCCTTGTTGATAATGTCTTGGCCCATTTTCTCATCACAATGTACAGATGCCCATATGGTACATATTATTGACCAACTAATGACAGACCACGATTTCTCATCATAAAAGCCAGACCTTCACACCTTCAACAGTAAATTAAAGTCTGCAGCACTTGGGATGAACCCAACAATGGCCCCATTTTATTTTTTAATAAATTAAAAGAAAGAAGACTTGATGTTATCTTTTCCTGTGAAGCAGAAGTGGGCCAATAGTCTTGAAGTTCTACTTGCCGTTTACCGGACTTTCCGTGTAAGTGGGTACAACGTGGGCTCCAATCGCAGGGTCACGAAGGGCATCAGGCTTAACGGCCAGTTTTGGTAATTTAAGATCCAATTATGTAACACAGATCACACAATTACATTTCTAATTAAAGGAATGCTTCAGATCTTTAACAAGGAGAACTACTCTACGTACAATAGTTCTAACGCAAAAGAAGCTTCTCAAATTTAATTGAATTACAAAATATTTTTTTAAAGAGAATTTCAAAAGAAATCACTTTGGGCATTGCTTTTCTCCTTGTATTATCACTTAACAATTGTTAGCAAACATGTGTTCAAGCAGCTCATCAGATAAGTAAAACCTGCGAAGTACAAAAGGAAGAATTATCCTGTTAAATAATATTTAATTTTGCTTAAAATGTTCCCATTTTGTATATGATACAATCATTCAAATCCAAAGCAATTAAAATCTCACTTCAAACACAATATACAAATTGCAAGAGCCGGTGCTTGAAACATCTGCTCCATTACAATTATTTAAGTTGAATTTTCATTACATGTGACAATATAGATGACCCCCATATGTGTCCTGGTATTACTTTGGTATTAATTATTTTCATTTATATAATGATATCGGGTCTTTTTGATTTGATTGTGCCCAAATAACCAATAACAATACACTTTTGTCATCTGTTCATGATAGGGGGATGGGGTGTTTTTGAACCATTTCATATTTTACCAAAAGTTTCCATTAAGTTTTAATTTAAATTACTGCAGTACTTGATCCTTCTTTCTTGATTCAAACTTTACACTTTAAGACAACTTCAAAATTAATAGGTTCAAATAAAAAAAAGAAAAGAAAATAAACTCAAAATCTAACAAGATTAATACAAAATTCCTATCATATCTCCGCTGACATTACACTGAGATTTAATTGTTCCATTTTCATCAGTCTTATTCTGGCCCTGAAGTAAGCGCATTTAAGCATTTGTAAATAGATTACGCACTTTGTAAAACTGTCCATGACCACAGGAACAGAGAACAAAATCAAGTGGTATATATGAAATGATACAGGTAATTAAGATCTGCACTGGGGGTTCAGGAAGTGCATAGCAACTGTTGTTTCCTGTTTTGTATATCTGATAAGACAACAGATGCGGGGTCTTGTGATCGGGCCCCGATACCCCATCCCCCTTTAGTTCTCTCCTCCGCCCCACAGAGACGCAGAGTCAAATTCGGGAAACTTCAGTCTCCTGCACCTCTCTTAAACAGTTGGAAATACAAATTAACGAGTCGAAATAAAACAAAACCTGTCAAAATTTCTGAGGGCTTTTCTTTTTAGCTTTGCGTTGCTTTGTTAATGATAAACAGTAAGAACTGGGACATCTATATGTGCATGGAGTGCCGATTTCTGGTAAAGACAGATGTTGTGATGCTCATCAAAATTAGCCGTTATGTGTAACAATTCCGAATCGGAGATATACTAAATTTCTGCTTATCAAAAAAATGAAGAGGAAAAAATCAAACAGAATTCTTTGTAGAAGACTATATATTTCTTATCACATCACATAATAAGTTGTAATCGAATCAGAAGCCGAACAGGTGAATTTTTTGTGAATGCAATGCTTCGAATCAAGATAAGAAAATTCAACAATTATCAACAAAAATGCATAAATAAAATTAAACAAACAGATGTTTCAGGAGTGTCCGAGATAGATAACTCATAAATTTGTAACAACTGAAAATAATAGCGCGAAAATGTCTTATTCTTTCGAGATCTGTATCGGGGACGTGAAATTATCTGGTTCAGGTCAGTGATTGTGAAAATACTCCACCCTTATAGAATTGTTGTATCATCATGAGTGATGGCCTTTATGCTTGCATCTGCCATCATGGTATATTCTTGCTTATTATATAGCATATAAATTTTTTAGTCCACAATTCAATCATTCTTAAAATGCTTTTGAACAACTTTAGATGCCTGGCCATACAAAAGTATACATAATCATATATAGTATTTTTATTTACAAAATCGATCATTTTATCAGATAAATCTTGGATGTGTATCTCAGTTTTACTTCTTCATCTGAGCTATATACCAAATTATCATCACGTATTGTACTAGCTGTAATACTCATTTATAGCAGTCATCACTGCAATAAAATATTATGCTATCCAATAACTCTTTATCATATTAAGTAATATAATTACATAATCATAGTAACAGATTCTATCATATATCATAATACATTTGAATTTTAGATAACATCATAAAAATAAACCTCTCCTACCCAATACCCCCACCCCAACAATCACGAATTCCATTTACAGACAAGTTATTGAAGCCCTGTTAATTGGCTGGTTAGGTTTCATACTATAGACTTTAAAGGCCAGGTACCCCTATCAATCACCCAGAGCGATGTATGCCCACTGAGCAGCTACAATAGAGGGGCGGGGCCTCGCACACATCACCTCAGAACCACAGGGTTCTAGTTTATGCCTTCCCCAAAATCACAGATCCATAACTACATTTGCTTCAAGCATTTGCCTATTTCATGATCTATATAGACTCAAAAATCAAATATTTGTAAAATCTTTTTTTATAAGTGAAAGATTGTGAATATTGCTTCACAGCAACTCCTGGGCCCCTGGCTTGTAAATAATGACTTTTGTTGGTGATATCTGTGAAGTAGCCCTCCAGAGGCGAGTACCATGAATGTTGATATTTGACACTAATAAGGAAATCAATTACGGGTGATATTCGACTTATTTTTCATCCACAAAAGGCCATCGTGCAAGACAAAATGTGAAAAACCGAACAATAATTTTAAAGATTTGTGTACAAAATCTCCTTGTTCTCCCAATTGTTTGAATGGTAGAAATGGATCGGACGCTCCAGGCAGCTGACACTTAGAATAAAGCCTTAGTTATGAAAATTATAAATAATTCCTTTTTAATGGCCAAATATTTAATGTGGTGTTAATTTTAGGTATCACCTGTTCTTTAAAAGATTTGACAGTTGTAGATATTTCATTGGCCTCAAGTGTGAAAATTAAACTTGATATGTAAAGGACTTTTAAACGATTTCAATTCATTAGTTGCACAAAATAAGTTAATGATGAAATTGACGACATAATTCAAACTGAACGAGCGGGACAAAGCAGAATCTACAGACAGCAAATTTATCAGGCTCCAGACCCGACGCATTGTTCGCTACATCCTTGCAAAATACAAAAAATCGGCCAAGCCACGTAGATTGATGAGCGAATAAAACACACTGTTCTTAGACCTTGTTTACTGGACAAAAGGCAATATGAAAATAGAAATACATTTTATTTTAATAGTTCTGCCTTTGTTCCGATATTAAGGCTTGTCCTTTGGTTCTTTGCCATAAAGTGCTACTGCATTGTCCTTGCATTAAACCCATCATACAGATGTGAGCAAAATAATGTTTGATATATATTTTGATCAAAATGCAACTAAGACCACGGAACAAAGCCAAAATATTTAATAGAAACCCAGATGACAGACATAAAGATGCTATTATGCAAGTCTGTCAATACCCTGAGACAATGCAATGAGCATTAACTCATGATTAATGGCTCGTTGCATTCAAACCCTATCATACCAAATTTTAAAATGTCAATATTTATGCCTGCTAATACATTTATCACTGCTTTTCAGAATTTTTAATCATCAGCTATTTCATGTTCTCTATTGAAGCTTCGAAAGGAAGTGCTTTCATGGATTTTTAACAAAGCTAATTTATTTTACTAATTTCAGCTCATATTAAGGGTCTCACATCTCCTCTTGCAAAAGCATGCACATACATACAATGTCAAAACAACATAATGTGTTTTTCATAACAGTGTGACAGACAGCAATTTACTTTGTTTAATTTCCTTTTTCTCACAAATGAAGGGTCTGAGAAAAGACAAAATTTAAAGAATAGGTACAATAATTGAAGTTAATTTTCATTATCAAGGTAAAACTATACCTTTACCAATTTGAAAAAATTGTTTCTATTATCCTCATTTTAAAAACAGTTTTGTAAAGGGTTTTGATGTCTCCTGTAAAAGGAGGGGAACAAAAGAGTCCAAAATGCCGAAAGAAGAAAGAAAATGCATTTGTGTATATCTGATGTCCCGATAGAAACGTGTTGATAAGAGATATCCAACGAGTTGACAAGATTAATATGATCCCCATAAAAAACACATCTCGCATTGTATGTTACAATTGCGACACCTATTGTACTGGAGACAAGAAGATAATTGCAACAGTTTTTTGGCAATTTTCTCTTTTGTCGCGCAGTAAATTGTAACAAGAGAGAAAAGCTAGCTAGAAGAATGGGGATCACTGCTGGGGCAAGAAGACCGGGTTTGAACTCTATAGTTATCCTCCTCTTGTGTTGCTGTCTTCTATCATGGGAAAAAAGAGACTGTTGAAAAGATGCTTCACATTTCTATGTGTATTATAGTGCAAACTCGTTAGAATGGTCTCGTTGTTTCTTTTCTATACAGAAGAAATAAATACTTTAATTATTTAACAACTTCAAAAACAGCAAGTTGTTTGTGTATATGTATATATAACTATGGGCAGGGACAATTCTCTCAGATTATATAGTGCATATTATCTAACATGGTATCTCGATGATTTATTCATGAGGAAAATTATTCAAAAAGATTTCAAATTCAAAATACAATGCATTTAAAAAAAAGAAGAGTACATGTTACAGACGCCTGGATTAAACTAAAAAAAAAAAACACCAAAATTTCCCAATAATTGATATGAAAAATGTCCTGTTGGAATTCGATCTTCATAAAAACAATTCAATCAAATCAAAGTAACTGTGTTTTTCCAAATGTGATAATGCATTGTTGGTTTAAAAAAAAAAAAAATGTTTTGTACATTCTCCCTATCATTAATTCAGAATCAACAACAGAATAAAAGCTGGAGTGCACACTATGTACTTTCCATTAGATAATTTCCCTTTTTTCAAATTCAATTCTTCAGAAACCAATCAAATATTTACACCACCGTTAGTTCAGAAATAAAGTAAACAAGCTAATATTGACTTTGAATATGAACAAAAAAGAGAGGCATTGAAAAAAAATGAAATTCAGACCCTCTATACAAATTTACTCCTTTCTTTATCTATTGTTGAACAATATACAAGGAACATCTTAAAACCTTTCTTCGGTACATAATTATCATTTTAATAGAGCACATTAATGTTCAATGATTTATTTCCCTGTTATACAAACAAACCGTTAGTATTGTCGTACATATCACCCCCCTTTGAAATAGAGCTTATTCCCTCCCACAAACTATTTCACACTCTCTCCCACACTTTCATTAAATTTGGACCTAATTGACAGTTTGTTATATACTGTATGACAGCAACGTTTAACAACTTACATGTAGCTAACAAACTAAATGAAGATGTTTTTCTGACTATTTCAGTTTTATATGGCATGATTATTTTTTTTTTGGCTATATATTTAGTACTTTTGCATTCATCATGATTGTATGACTAGGATTTTAAAATAGTAAATGCATTTAAAATTTATTATGACATAATATTTCATATATTTACTCAAGAAATAATTCTTTCTTATAACATAATATTTCAAATATTTACTCAAGAAATAATTCTTTACAAAATTTATAATCATGCAAGCATTTTTATGTGTTCAGAAATGTTTTGTTTTGATAGGGTCACAAACTCACAGTACATGATGTAATATGACATGGCCAGACTTGTGGATGTTACATGTACTGACATTTTACAGAATTTTGAAAATTTAACAAATCATAATAAAACTATTGCCTATTTTTCCGTTCCAACATCAATAGCTTCACTGACTGGAATATCACTGTAACTATTGGCGCCATGTTGAAGTGTCAAATGATCACACAATGACTGTCAAATGTCTCATTGCAGTCAGTAACAATCAAAAGTTAATTTTGTTCCTTCGATCATTTAAAATATACAAACTCTGTCTGTTATCATAAACAGCAACCATCAACACATCGTTCATTCAGTTTGTTAAATTTAATAAACAGGGATTGATCATTTGAAAAGCCCAGACATTAGATAAATTTTTTGTGTCTAACGGTGTTTTTTATTTTTTCCCCCTGTAACACTACGCCGGAGATTTAATATTCTGAAGTCATGATTTGATCCATGGACTTCTTTTTGATACATTAGAGGGAGTCGGAGTCAAGGATTGGAGTTGAAATTAACCGAAATACGGCTCTAATACCGTTGTACAGTAAGCACCGATGACAATTACATTGGCCGAACAATAGTGGCTCTATGTTCCCCTGTGTGTCTAACTTGTTACCTGTAATTGGCCGAGATAACAGTGGTGTCACATTACCCACGCCCTTGGCTAACTTTGGCTGCCCGAGTCTATTAAAAAATAAAGCAAGAATATCAATTATAATGGCCTCACAAATCATTTGATCATTTCGTAAGTTTATGTTGGCGATACCACATCACAAGGTGCCAATGTCTCTGCTGATTCTTCGAATATTTTTTCCTTGTTAGATAAATCTTAATTATCTCTTTAAACATCTTGACTGATCTTAAAGAGCACCATACATCCAGAAAAATAACCCCATTCTAATGTTTCATTTCAAAGATTCAATTTTTCTTGTATCCTAGTCCCTCTGTCAAATTTAGAAGCGAGAAGAATTCGTTTTTTAAAAATAACCCAAGAGTCAACTCTTTAAAAAAGGAAAGAAATGTTGCAATTCGTATCATATGATACTAAAATTTTGACGAAAATATTTTCTATATGACCTGCCATGCTAATAATGTAAGGAAACACATTTATCATATTTTGTCCTACAATTATGAAAACCAGTTTCTACAGTCAACAGCAAAAACCTGCCTAAATTTGGTGTCACATTTCTTACCCCACGGAGAATTCCAGAGTACCTGGACCTTTGAAATTACATATTGTTGTGAAACCATGAAAACTGTTAATTGCTGAACCTAAGAGAACACTTCATTATATCTAGGGCTCTTAAAATAAGAATAATGTTTTTGCATGACTTTAAAAAAAAAATCAGATTAATTTTACCCCGCACTTCAATAGGCATATCATATCAACTCTGTGTTTGAGTCTTTTTTCCAGGGTTGAGGTGAAGAGAGATGGAAACATAATGGGTCTTCATTAATCCGATAGCAAATCTGAAATAATAAGCAACAATGGATACTTGTGCTGTATTGTCGGATAGTGCAAGAATTGAAAAATTCCATCATCTCACCGAGTGATGAAGTGCTTTTGGCTGATATACTCGTCCTAACTAGATTTCTGCTCAAATCTAAGGTTTAATTAAAAATTGTCAAAAGATTCTCACAAGAGCGCCCAGTAAGTATAAAGGAGACAATGAAGGACTCATGACCAAGGCTAAGAGAGTAGGCTATTGTCATGTTCATCTTCCACAAAACATGCAGGAGAAGAAGCATTATCTGCAGAACAAAGTTTAATGTTCTAAACTCAAGGTAGACTGGAGAATGGATATTATAAAGTATTCTTCAGAGCCATTGTTGTTTCACAAACATCAAAACCTGGTCTCGATGTGAAAAATGATTGATAACTGGGTTATGAATACATTAGAGAGATAAAAAAAATCTCATTTTCTAAATCAACAGGAAATTACGCATTTTTGAACATTGTCCTCAACATGGAACAGTACGAAAACAATCTCAAGGCTCAGTTACGCGGCTCAACGTCCAAAACAGACTTAATACCACGCATCAATTGAAGTCTCATGCTAAGATATGACACTTTGTCCAACAAATCTAAAACCGGCCATTATTCACACATCACACAAAAATAAAATTGCTGTTCTTTTGTTCAAAATTTGATGAATTTGAAGCATTGATATTATTTTGGTTTCTTTTGATGTTTTTGTCTGGAACAATTCACTCCACAATTTTATTTCCCAGTGAAATGAAACAGACATTGTTCACTTACTTCCATTGTAAGACATAAAACACAGATTCAACCTATCTTAGTTTTATGTTATTTTGTTTGTCTAATGGAAATTATGAATAGATTCAATTAAAACACGAAAAACCAGCTTTTCTGTTCGCAGAAAAAAAGATATGACAGTTTGAATCACCAACTTCTGAGGAAGAATGAAGGCCAAGTGGCCGTTCTAAAGTTTTCAATTTCATCTACAAAGTACACCGTTTCCAACAATTAAAATGACATTAACATGATAGAATTGCATATTTATTTCTAACGGTTAACAAAACAGGTGCAGTCACCCCCTGGGGTTTCTGAGGGGTGGGACTGTCTTTATATAAAGGGTATAATGTAAAGACTTTGAAAACCTGGCCAGAGATCTAAGTTATCTATATCCAACACATTATGTACATCTTTAACAAATTCATTAATAAGTTGTGATATTTGCAAACCAGTGAAATTTTTAAAGAATAAGTTTGTTATCATTGATACACAATAATTTTTTTTAAGGATACACACTTTAAAGTATTGAATTTGTGTTGTTATAATTTTAGACATCTGTAAAAGTACATAAACCATTTTGAAGATAGAATGGCTTTAAAATGCTGGCAAATTAGAGACTGGTCTACAAATTCAAGAATGTGATGTGTATGGTGGAAATTGAAACAAACTGTAGCTAACAGCTTATATATCTCTAACACTCCCACCTTTAAAATCGCACCCTTTTCCTATTTTTCCCTCTTTCATTGTCCAAAATTAAGGACCACCCTTTATTACCCCAAAACAAATATCATAACAGATTATTAGAATAAATAAGCATGAATATTATTAAAATGGTTTTTCAATTATTGTTTCCAATTTTTTGAAATTAAGAAATTGGTTTTGAAAAAAAAATTTATAAGACTTTTTGCATTAACTTATGTGATACGTACATTTGTGTTAATTTTGGAGAATAGGATACATCATGGTCTGAAAGAAATGTTGAAAACATGTTTATTCTATACAACGTACTGAGTTTTTAAAATTGTAACATATATTTAATGTCAAATGTATATTGTTAACTCAGCAGGCCTTGGTTGATCATTTGTATCTTTTTTTTTTTGCAATTAAATCCCATAATGTCTCATACTACACTATAAACCCATAGAATTGTACAATCATTGTGTAAATAAAGCAATGTAAGCTTAATTCATAATTTTTGTTGATCATGGCCACATAGATAACAAAAACAAATAATTTTATCCAGAATATCATATAAAACAATACATGTATGTATGCAGATGACAAAAGATTTACATGTGAGTACATGCTATTACAAGGGGGCCAAAGGTTTATTTTTGATTCACCAGCACACTGAATAAATGTCATGAATCACCCCACATTCATTATTATATTTTGACCTACAGATATTGCACATGCATTGTGCATACAAACGAAGGTTCAAGTATAATGTTTTTATCAATTAAACCATATAAACGTGTTATCAGTTTTCAGAAAATAATAACACATTGAGGTGCACATGTATTTTCAAAATGTAGTTCTGCATAAAAAATTTAAAGCATTTGTAAAACTATAAAGACAATAAAATTTCATCCAAATTTAGATCTGCAATAAATTCAAATGAACACAATAATTAAATGACTGTGAAAGAGAATTTGTAGAGTATACTGTAATCTGTGAAATATCAACAAATACATTTTATTATACTTGTACAATATCAGATGGCTTTAATCTTTCAATTTCAAGATCTTGAAGAAGATAAGAAAATTGCATGGTCAAACAAATGATTATTTTGATGGAGTGATTCTATTTTTTACAGATATGTATATAAATCTGATATTTAGATCATGTTGTACATATACACTGTAGTCCGAATAGAAATCATTGCCTTGGGATCAGTTACATCATTAGTTGACAATTAATTTCTGTAGCCATCCAAGATTTACAATCCAACTAAATTTCAATAAATTACCAGTTTAATAACCAAACAATTAACAGACTTTAAATAATATTGTTTCCCCGGTGAATAAGTTGAAACCAATGGTGATATAAATTGGTTGGTTCCAATTTTGTGACATACACATAAAAAAATAGTTTGACATCAGTATACCCAGTTGAATCTACCAAAAGTGAGCAATACTTCAAGAATGCAAGAAGTCTACTTGGTGTACAGATTTATATAACAAATTAATCAGCTGCCATCTCTGTTGTGACAATATGATCATGCATCTTGATTTCAATTGGCTAATATGATACAGAGGAAACAAGAAATGAGAAAACCTACTGATATCTAATCAGCTTAGACAAATAAGCATTGGGTACATAGTGAATAACCTTGCATGATACCTGTTCTTAATACAATATCATTGTCAGCGTAATATCAGACAATGATCTTTGTCTTCTGATATGGATAAGATAAAGTAAACAATTTTACTTCCTTTATTGGAAATTTATATTAATAAAAATTTCTAGTGTCACAGTTAAATACATCATTACCGGTGCATGTTAAGTAAGAATGGGGTCTTACAATACTGTAATGATATGTCTTACAATACTCTTGAATACTGTAATAGTCACAACCAAGTCACTGTCTGCAAATTAGAATAACAAATTCAATTTTTCAGGCCAATGTTTCAGTTCATGGCATATGTATAAAGCAACATATTGACAGCCTAGATCATACATCAGAATTTCATTTTTTTTCATAATAGAAAAAAGAAAAAATACAAAATTCAAGTCCTCTCTTAAGACAAATCTGATTCCATATATATTCAAACCATTTCAGGCACTGTGTTTTATTTTTTAAAGACTTTCAATTACCTTTGAAAATGGAATTTAAAGAAATCTCTTTGCAAACCATGTTTAGGAAAAGAACATCAATTTTTCATAAAACCAATAAGTACAAAAGGTACATGACTATATATGACCACCTGAAAGACTTCAAGACTTCACCTATAGAAAGAATTAAGTTTTGCTATTCAGTTTCATTCAGTTGACTTGATTAACACAAAATCTATACCCATAAAAAAAATTTGATGGCAACATTTCAAAACCAATTGTCTGTCATTAAGTTTTTATGCTTGATTTTCAAAGACCACCATCTTTTCTAAAAAAAAAAAAAAAAAGCTTCTCAAATTGAATACCTTATTTCATGTCAAGTTTGGTCAAGATTAGCAGACAGACTATGTCTGCCTCTGAGAAAAGAAAAACAGACAGCTAAAGTGACAACAAAACAACCTGCAGATGATGCACGATCAGAGGGAGTGACTTCGAGCTGATCATAAAACCTTTAATTTCATAAAGCTTTGTATAAACAGGATTAAATGTACATGCTTTTTAACAGAAAAACTATGTCCTTCTATTTGCATTGGTTTGTTAAAGATCTTATTCTTTTCAATTGAATTTTCTCCATAATTCATTAGGCATCAATCGAACAATCCATGCACCTTTAAAAATGAATTTTTTAAAAAATGATGGCAGTGGTTTCTTGTTTCCTTCCGTTATATAGTCAAACGATCCTTGATAACTGTTAGAAAGCCGGCATTTAATTTTCTGATTATCAACAGCGAAATTCCAAATTCCATAATGTTACATAACGGAAGATATATAACATCTATTTCTTCAGTCCTCTTTGGTCCTCATTTTTATTTAACCTTTGCCAGACTTGCGAATAAGAAATCTCCTTGTCGTATCAATTTAAAGTCCCACTATTACAAACCTGCAAGGTTGCCTCCCCTGCTAAGGAATTAAGCTGCCAATCATCGGGATCATAGAACTGCAAAGGGACAACCTTCCTGGGATCTTATCATACAGAAAAACAATGCTATCACAGCCCCCAGCGTTCCAAATTGTTCTCTGTTTAAACCTAAGCATTAAGCCTTAAAGTCTTAGCACAACTTGATAAAAAAAATCAGACCAATTTTGGCAAAAATTGGTCCATTATCAGTGTTTTGTTATTTATGCCCAAAACTATTTGTGCGATTCCATTGTAGTTTGAAGATTTATTGTGTAATTTAGCTTTGGTAATAAAATTAACATGACAAGAAAAGCTTAGTTTTCCCAAATCGAAAAATAAATTAAAGTGATAGAGAGCTGTTTGATAAACTACATCCAGCCAAAGTGAAATAAACAAAAAAGACGGCTTGACGATTGCGTACCTGTATTACTTTAGATTGTCGAAGGTCAAGCTTATAAAGGCATCAGTTGTAAAAACTCCCAAAGGAAACTCCCACACATGGACTTTAGAAAAAAAAATCAAGCATTTTCCTCATGTAATTATTTCATTATGTCTTCTTGCTCACATGTCATATACACCTGTTGAATTGTTTAAAAGTTTTGATTTTACATTAATTTTCCATCTTCTGAATTGGTTATACATGTATTTGCATTTCATAATTGTTGGATAGAGTGATGCGTTTTCTCAATAACCTAGTTAATTGTATGATTTTTTTTGTTCATTTTGTAACAAATAAAAAAATTTATTCAATCTCACTTCAAATTTACATTCAGAGCAGCACAACTTCTCATCATTTGCAGCTATTCTATCTCAAAGACTGAAATTCCACAATGAAATTTACATACAGATGTGTCTTTTGCAATACAAATGGAAAGAGGAAAAAATTCTCATAGAAATGATGTAAAGCAAAGATGAATAACAAACAGATGATTTCATTATTTTCATTGAAAGTTAAAGGCAAAAGAGAAATTAAACCATAATTCAATTCTATCTTCCCACTTCGCCTACCTGAGAAAAACGAGAGTTCCTCATTTGAATTCTTTCAATGTCTTTGTATTTTACCGTTTTCTTTATTCTGATTTATTCAGATTTAATTGAGAAACTCTAAATGTGTTTGTTGGATTTGACAGTATACAAGACTTTGTAATATTGTTATATCATTTCCCACGAGTTTAAGAATGTTGACTTGATTCTGAATCCACGAAGGGAGAATCATTATTTTCAAGCTCCAATTTGTAAGCTAAGCTCACTCGTATTGTAAGTCCATAGTTATCAGTCTTTAATGTTGTATGTGAGGCCAGGGGAGTGGATCAGAGGAAATCATACTCATAAAGTATGATCCCCTGTCTCATCTGTACATGAATTTTGAAATCATTAATCAAATTACAATGTACCTGGTGAAAGCATTTTGGTTGCAGTTGTCTGTAAAACTTCTGTCTCAATAAGTTGTCTGCTTCTACATGTACCTTCAAGACAATTGGGCCATCAAAATGCATGAGTAAAGAAAGACAACTCCAATTAACATCACTCCTTTTTTTTATCGAACCACGGTACTCTTTCATACTCTCTCTTTCCCTCTCTATCTCCTCAAGTTTTTTTTCTTTTAATGAGGTGTAAGGATAAGGGAGGGGGAAACAGATGTAATGTTATCAAGTTTCACATTCAACAGATAGATTGAATAAATCACGGAAGATAAATCAAGAATTTTAAATAATACTGTGAACCAACTTTTATTTGCATGCTAAAAATATTTGCGAGAACCTCTTCATTGCAAATACTAGAATTTCTTGCTACCAATAGTCTTTTCCGTATGGGTGTTATATCAAAATGAGTTTGGATAAAGTGTGGTCAAGAAAATTGTCATCATGAACCAGAATAAAATAAGTTTTTTTTACAGTATCAAGTTTTAATGTTTTTGCATTAAAAAAACCCCAAAAAACAAGAGACTCATGCTAGAAAAAAAGTGATCAGAAAAGCTTACTTGTGCTTTCAGCTCAGTGAGCCAAAAGTAGAATTTACAATTTATGAGGATGCTTGTATATTAATTTTAGAAATTGAAGAATTTTAGTTCTAAAAAAAAAATTATGCACAGTTTCCCTATAAAATTCTATATTAAACTTTGAAACCCTTCTGAGGATCCAGGATTGGCCCAGGGGTTACAGTTGAACAATTTAGAATCCACTCTGAGGATGCTTGCATAGTTGGGTAACATCACAAATTGTGGCATTGTACCTGGTTCTTTAGTTTTATCATGTATTCATTCGATATTTTAATATTGAAGTTTGAACGAACTCCTCTTGGGACCCCAGTATTTGTTTGTACACATTGGTTTTAGTAATTTAGAATAAACACTACATATAGAAGCTTTGATGTAAATTTTGGCATTTCTGTACACTGGTTCTTGAGACACTTTACTTTGAAGGTTTTGTGATTATCTCCCATTTAAAAAGGGTTTCATCCTTTAACTACCAGAATCTAAAAACCTAGCTGCGGTTTTGTAGCTGAAAACAAGGCTGATCAGTCCAAATCTAGAGCAATATTTTGTGCGCTGTACTTGCAGTTCTTTTATTACGGGAGGTACGTAGCTCCCAGGTTGTCCATCAAATTTTTTCAGACTGGGAACTACAGACTTGCAGTTACTAAAAACCCCTACCCATAAGAATGTTTTGTACCAGGTTTGGTAAAATTTAGGCTAGTGGTTCTTGAGAAGGAGTAAAAAATGTAATGGTAACAGACAGACAGACAACAGAGGTGTGTTCAGCAGAGCTAGTGCTCGGGAGCACTCCTCAGAATTTAGGTGGGGTCCAAGGGTTTTTTTGGTGATTGCTCGTGAGAACCAGATCTGCTGAACACGAATCAGGTCATCAGAGAAGCTCTCTTGAACCTTTGGTTAGGTGAGCTAAAGAATTTCAGAGTTAAAACTTAAAACAGGCCGAGTGACAGGGGCTTGTGTAGCAATGTTTTCTTTTTCTACACAAGCCCATGTGGTAAAGTTTGAAAACTTTATATTTTGTGAATAATCATGATTATCATTAGTCACACCAATCAACATTAGCAATGTTAAATTTACATAAAAAATAGGCCAAGTGTAGGCCTACGCAATCGTTCGCATAGTGGTAACGTCACATGTAACTTTAACGTTATATTCCACCTTTATCCATGTAGGCGCCTATCTCCTTATTTTTTAGTGATGTAGGCCTATGTAGTCATACAGTTTGTACGAAACTGTATGACTACTTTTTCTAAATTTGCATGGTTCAAATCAATTTTTCAATGTAATTTTTCATAATGATAATTTACACTTATCATCCAAGCACTTCACTACATTTAACTTTAAACATTGTTAAATCATGTTTCTGGGCATCAGCAACTTACCACCATTTGGGCGAACGGTATCAAGACGTTTCGTGGCTAAGGCGTTTCGGAACAATACGTGATTTGACACTTAGACGTTTCCAGACCTGTCATGATTCTAAATCAGTGGCGTAGCTACCATGTATGCTTATATGCCTGAGCATGCACATCATTTGGGAAAAAAAGAAATTAAGTAAAATAAGAGGCCCAGGGGCCACATCGCTCACCTGAGCACAATTGCCTTAATTCTGATCAAATTAGCATTACATTCTCAAAATATCTTGACAACTAAGTACAGTAGATCTTGCTAAAAAAAAATTGAAAATCTGCCAATTTTTATCCACCTCTTCTTTTTTGGTAAATACCAAGCTCATTTTGTTGTTGTACCTGTAAGAAGATTTTTCTCTATTCCTATATACCCCCCCCCCCCCATTTCGTGGCCCCACTTTTCTCTAGGGAATCATGGTTTCATCAAACTTAAATCTGCATAACCTGTGCTTTCACACTAAGTACTGAGTTTTGGACCAAAAACTTTCCCAGAAGATTTTTAATGATTTTCTCTATATATAAAAATTTATCCCCCATTGTAGCCCCGCCCTACTCCCAGGGACCATGATTTGAACAAACTTGAATCTACATTATCTGAGGATGGTTACACGCCAATTTGAGCTTTCTTGGCCAAATAGTTTTTAAAAGAATTTTTTTTGAAAGATTTTCTCTTTATATTCCTATGTAAAACTTGATCCCCCAATTGTGGCCCACCCTACCCCCGGATACCATGATTTGAACAAACTTGAATCTCTACACTACCTGAGGATGCTTCCATTTTAATTTGAGATTTTCTGGCCTAATAGTTTTTGAGAAGAAGATTTTTAAAGATTTTCTCTATACATTCCTATGTAAAATATGATCCCACTATGGTGGCCCCATCCTACCCCCGAGGACCATGATTTGAACAAACTTGAATCTACACTACCTGAGGATGCCCTCATTTTAATTTGAGCTTTTCTGGCCTAATAGTTTTTGAGAAGAAGATTTTTAAAGATTTTTTCTATATATTCCTATGTAAAATATGATCCCCTATTGTGGCCCCATCCTACCACCGAGGACCATGATTTGAACAAACTTGAATCTACACTACCTGTCTGAGGATGCTTCCATTTTAATTTGAGCTTTTCTGGCCTAATAGTTTTTGAGAAGAAGATTTTTAGAGATTTTCTCTATATATGCCTATGTAAAACTTGATCCCCCTTTTGTGGCCCCAACCTACCCACAGGGACCATGATTTGAACAATCTTGGATCTACACTACCTGAGGATGCTTCCATTTTAATTTGAGCTTTCCTGGCCTAATAGTTTTTGAGAAGAAGATTTTTAAAGATTTTTTCTATATATTCCTATGTAAAAATCCATTCCCCTATTGTGGCCCCACCATACCACCAGGGACTATGATTTGAACAAACTTGAATTTACACTACCTGAGGATGCTTCCACTTTAATTTGAGCTTTTCTGGCCAAACAGTTTTTGAGAAGAAGATTTTTAAAGATTTTTTCTATATAATGATCCCCCAATTGTGGCCCCACCCTACCCCCGGGGACGATGATTTGAACAAACTTAATTCTACACTATCTGAGGATGCTCCCATTTTAATTTGAGCTTTTCTGGCCTGGTAGTTTTTGAGAAGAAGATTTTTAAAGATTTTCTCTATATATGCCTATGTAAAACTTGACCCCCCTCTTGTGGCCCCTCCCTACCCTCGGGGACCATGATTTGAACAAACTTGAATCTACACTACCTGAGGATGCCTCCACACAAGTTTAAAGGAGCATGGTCACGATTTTGGTCAAATTCTATTTTTCTGTTTTTATTATTTACAATGCTTTAAAAATGCATTTCTAATGATCAAATAAAATTTGAGAGTCGTTCGTAGAGTTACAAGCAAGATACAGGGCTCACAATTCTTTGTCATGTAAACAAGGCTCGTGCCCTGTTTTTGTTTACATATATTCAATTTACCAGTAAACAATCTTTTTCCAGATTATTTGACTATCTTTTTATCAATTTTAGGCATAGATTAACAATTCCTAACGTTTAACACATTCGCTTTAGGTTTAAACCTGAAGTTTTTTTACTCCAACGTTCAAAATGTAAACAAACGCTTTGTTTACATAGCGAAGAATTTCAAGCTCTGTAACTCGTTTATAACTCAACTAATGACACTCAAATTCCGGTTGCCTATTAAGAATGCCTTTCTGAAGCATTGTAAATATTAAAATCGGAAAATTATTTTTGACCAAAATCGTGACCATGTCCCTTTAAGCTTTTCAGGCCGAATAGGTTTTGAGAAGAAGATTTTTGAAAAATACCAACAAATTTTCAATATCAATTATCTCCCCTTTAAAGAGGGCGTGGCCCTTCATTTGAACAAACTTGAATCCCCTACACCTAGTGGTGCTTTGTGTCAAATTTGGTTGAAATCTGCCCAGTGGTTCTTGAGAAGAAGATGAAAATGTGAAAAGTTTACAACGACGACGACAACGACGACTACGACGACAATGACAGACAATGGACAAATTGTGATCAGAAAAGCTCACTTGAGCCTTTGGCTCAGGTGAGCTAAAAATAAATAAATAAAAAAATAAATAAAAAAAGAATTCAAGTATAAAGGTCCATGCTTAGTTATTCCATCAACCCGTTTCCGTCACCCGGTTCTACTTTATCCGGAATCAATCCTAAACAAAGACGTCTTAAGTACCAAATATAGACACGCAATATGGTCTTACAGTACCACATAGGCGTCGGAACCGGGGGGGGGGGGGGGGGGGGGGGCTTAGCCCCCTCCACTTTTTTTGCCAAGTTATACCTAACTATTAGAAAGATAGCATGATAGAGGGTTCAGCCCCCCCACTTGTTTTCGCAGGAAGGATTAATGTACCTATAAATAATTTATACCTTGAAAGATTGCGACGTTGGATTCTTTCATGATGTTGGAGGAAAAAAATTTGGGTAAGT
>NC_088857.1:11977259-12177259 GCF_963853765.1 Magallana gigas
TGTGTAATAGTGTAATAGCCTATTCATTTCAAATTGTATTCCTCTAACTAGATGAAATGCTTTCTTTGCAATCAATTTATTTCCCTTGTGGAACAGTCAACCCTGAAAACTCAAAAAATTTAAGCAAAAAATATTATTCAAAATATTTAAAAATTGCCACTTGAGAACATTCTTATCATCATTCCTGCAATCTAGTACAGTACAACAAAAGTGACAGTCAGCCAGTTGCAGTTTGATATTAATCTGAATAATCATCGGGAAGAAGTGTTGTGGAATAGTTCTTGTCTTAACTAAAAGTACAGTACCAAATAATTAAAAAAAATAACAAATGGAAATTATAAAAAGATTGAAGTCTTATAAAATATATGCATGCTGAATGAAATTGTGTGAAATAAATTCATTTTAACCATATAATATGTAGCAAAATAAAAAAGGGGAAATTTAATTTATCCGATGACCACGTCAACATTAAGAAAAGTCAGTGACATTTACAGGTGCGTGCTGCAATGAAATCACCGGTATGACTTGAAATCAAGATATCTTTCAATGGATCATTTGTTTCACATTTACTTACTTTCATAACAGTTTTCCAGACCACAGTATAAACCATCTAGGAATCCATATGACGGCGAAACCAGCAAAAATAGAAAAATTAACATTTTGGTTTCACATATGTGTGCCATGTTGTCGTTTTATTTACATTCGATAGAGATGATCAGACAAAACGAAAAATTGAGACACGCGAACCCGATGTGAAAATTATTAACGTGAATGGCTTATGGCCAAAACTCAAAATAATAATTTAAAGCGTTTGTACTTCGATATGATTTTATTTTCTTACATGTAACCTATTCCATGCACGGGTCTGGGGAAAAAAGGGAGGTGTCTGAATTTAAAAAAAAAAAAATTAAGTTAACGCTAAACAGTATTTTTGAAATTTTATTTATAAACTTACATATAAATTAAATCTACTTTTTTCGCCATAAACTCGGAATTAAACTCTATTATTTTTAGAGTTAAACGATCTTAGCTATATGTATGATACTTTTCATTGGTGAAAAAAGCAATTTTTGAACAAATGACATATGGTCCTAATTAATTAAGTTTTTTTGCCTGTTGTTGCGTGACTGTGAAATGGCAGGCTCATATAGATGCATAATATTTAGACACTAAATATTAAACATGTTTTTTTTTAGGTGTGTTGTATGTGCAAAGCATATCGACAATCATGAATGTTTCTGAAAAGAAACACATAGTATTTCGATCGGAATACACAAAATTTCTGTACTTGGTTCTAAGCGTTATATAAGTTACTCTGACACGTGACATAGCCTTCTTCCTCATTGGTGGAACTGCCATAGTGACGTCAGACTTTGAGTGTATTGTGACGTCATAAACATTTTATCTGTTTTGGAATCAACAGGAATACTATTCACGATGGCTATTGTAAGACATACTACCCAATATTCCGATGTAAGTATTTTAAAATCAAAGTACTTTATGTACATGCATTTCTATCGTGCTAGAACTTAATATCCTAAAGTATCCTAACTTGATGTGCAAGTACATGAAGATTTTATACTTTTGTAGGCCTACTTGGACATAAGCTATTATGTGCCACCACATCAATACACACCTGCGGATATTGAGATGGTAAAGACATTGACTTTAGTTTACTATCATATTAACTTTAATTCTATGTGGTGAATATGAATTGTGTCAATTTCTGTACTTTTCTTTTATTAGTACTTGATAAGTCCAAGACCGCAGTTTCCTCCACACGAGCCAGTAAGTAAACTAATTCAGAACAAGTTATTTATATCAAAATCCTCAACCAGACATATACTATTGAATTTTATCAAATTTTATCTATAATTTCAATCGATTGATAATATGATGTAAAATGCACGTTATTTTGTAGGCAGTACCAGTTAGAGAGTTTCTAATTGTGTCTGATTTGGTAAGCTATTTGTTTCTATCAGTTTTTTGTTTCTAGCGTTGAATTCTTCATGAATTGAATTAGTTGATGGTATATGTAATGTTTTCATGAATTATCATCCTTTTTAGAATGATTGGTTCGAGGATATATTAGATGAGGCAGAAGAGGAGATCGAAATAGAGGCAATTGTAATAAGATAAATATGTTTTATTCTGTTTTGAATATGAAGCGTAATTTTGTTGATTTAAATCAAAGCATGCATGAAGTATTCTGTAAATTCTGAATTATTTCCAGATTTACAATCGGTAAACTAAAGTTATCTATTGTAAATTAATTAATTAATAATAATAATAATAATAATAATACATGCATACTTCAATCATAGTATGTTTTTCATTTTCCTTAAATTAGATTAAATATTAATCGAAGATGTCTATATATTCTGTGACTTTGATTTTCGTATATGTGGCTATTTTTCAATCTTAGTATTGAATTGTAATAATCATGAAAGCCATGTGAGTGTACTCACTTTTTTTTTCAGGCTGACCCCATTGCTCGCCGGGACATTGTTACAGCATTTTTTAATGCAACAAATATCGATTACCCAAAAAAGAAAAAGGTTGATTTTTTTATTAGTTTAAATAAATTTTTATGTTTCAACCAATGTTGCTGAGACAAAATGTATCTTATCCATCCATCCATCCATCCATCCATCCATCCATGCGTTCGTTATTTTGTATAGACCTCGTGGTTTAGAAGAGGCGTTCGATTCTTAAGGAGAGCAATAGCCCCCTTAAGAAGACGACAGTAAACAGTAAAACAAAGAGGCTCCGATCAAGCGCAAAATGGGGCTCGAGACGTAAGTATATAACTGTTCCATGTAACTGCTAGGTCGCATAGCGGTCCGACAAGTGTTGTTTGAATACTATTTTTTATAATTGAATACTACTGATTTTCGTTTTAATATTTTTATTCAAAGTGCAAGTTTTTTTAAAGGATTTATCATAACCAATGTATCTTATATTATGTGTCATATTGAGATGCTATGATAATCTTTTGACTTTCTGATTTTGTACGCATATTGCTATTATATATCTTTTAAACAGTGTATGATATCATCTGGATATCTATTTAAACATATACAGGTGACTTTTTATTCACCCCTAGTCCAGGAAAAACTTGATTGAGGGCTACAGACTAACATTCATCCTATAACATAGTCCTGTGTCTGACTAGTACTGCTGTTGCAAATTTATACACATATATATATGCCTTTTTGGTCCTATAAGCTACTGTATGATAGACGCCCCCCCCTCTCTCTCTCTCTCTCTCTCTCTCTCTCTCTCTCTCTCTGTATATAATACGTAGTGAATTCACTGATATATGGTATTGGTGTAAGTGTCAGAAATACATATCTGTTTACTGTTTGGATTTTACTGTATGTTGGAAGATCCGTGTTAAACCTCTCTCTCTCTCTCTCTCTCTCTCTCTCTCTCTCTCTCTCTCTCTCTCTCTCTCTCTCTCTGTCTTTCTCTCTCTCCATTGCACACGTATATACACTATTAAGTATTAAGTGAGTTCTGATATTGGTTTAAGTGATCAAACTACTTGAAGAGACGTTAAACGTCACACTCATTTCTTGTAGTCTATAGAATGAGACAGCCGGTGAAGCAAAAAAGTGAGATGATTATTCTTGAAATATAAAGTCTTCAGATCACGTTATATATAAAAACAATATCAGAAAGGAGAAGTAGGTCAGCTATGTGCACATGCACTTGTTTCTGCACGTATTTAACCCACTTTTTTGGGAGTATGTAAAAAGATGATATGAAAAGAAGGAAATTAGGATTGAATTGAAGTTATATACCACACCAGCCCCCATTAACGCCAAGTAACATGTTGGGTTTTTTTTAATTTAATATATCAAGATGTTAGGGTAGGTCTGTCCCATTTAATAAAAACGTATGTATAATTCAGTGACATGCATGGTCAACATGTTGTAGACTACACGTATGTTTCTGTGTTCTGCTGACATTATGTTATGATCGAATAATACGGAAAGATTGCAATAAAAACGATCAAATAGGCCCTTTAACAGTTTAAGGGCAAATTTCATTTACAGGCTTCTCGAATATGTAAGTTTTTTCCTTTTTTTTTGTTTATCAATAATACAACTTCATGCAGTATGTATGTATTTGGTTTCTTTAAACATGTTAACTTAATGATAATCTCTTCCAAGCGATGGCAGAAGATTGTTTGTTATTATAAAAAGACCTTTGTCAGAGTTAATCATTTTTTAAAAGAAACTTTAACATTGGCATCTGATACTAGTATGTAAACAAGAAAACCTATTTTAAAAACAAAAATGTATTTGTCCATGTGCTAAATCCTGCTATGAACTCTTGTTATAGTCACGTGGTTTGTTTTTAATCTAGAGAGGAGACATGCACGTTGCGAGTAAATCCGATGCACATTTTGGGATGTGAAGAGGAATCACGTCTATACATCAGAATAATAGAATCATTCATTAATATTACGAGTGTAGGATGGCGAAAATCTACGGTGTAGGACGAGGCTCTGTCTTGCTTGGGAATGACAATTTAAAATTGCAAGCTTATCAGGCGAAAGTATCCGCCACAACCACCGACCCTGCTGAGTAAGATGCAAGCCGTGGCAGAATCATAACCACGAGGAACTGTCAATGATGCTAGACTGTAATTTCCAAAAATGATCAATGTACCAGTTTTGATCTGTCATCATTTGAAACATTATTGTTTTTCAAATGTTCTTACTTAGCGTCACCGAAATACTAGCAGTTTTTAAGGTGGTGATTTAAAAATATCTGTAGCTGTATTTTGTTAACAAAATATACATGTATTCCTCATTGCTGAAAGCTTCAGTTTATTAAATGTTGTGAAAATTGTACCTTACTTTTTATTTACTTTACAGTTTTGAATTTAAAAGCGATGTCTTGGAATTGATATAAGTAACACAAATAATTACAATAGATACAAATTTGTAACCGGCAAATCAGAGAATATTAAACACTAAAAACTTCTAAACTTTCTGCAACCCTTTTGCATACGTTAAGTTGGATATCCAAAACCTTTCAGAAATAAGTTACAGGAATTTTACCTTCATTAATTTAAATACAATGTGTTAATATATCTATAAAGTTAATTCTATGACAGCTTACCATAGATGTTTACTTGCAGTGTGCCATATCTATTAAAGCCATCAATGATGTTTAACAATACTGACCCCAGTTGGCATGTTGGTTAGTCATTTTGAATATTTGTCCTTTCCGATATATTTCATAGGCGTCGGAACCGGGGGCGTGGGGGTGGGGGTCCCCCCCCCCACTTTGTTTGCAAAGATAGACTTAACCATTAGACACATAGCGTCAGGGAGGGTCCAGCCCCCGCACTTTTTCTCGCAGCAAATATAATTGCTTCTAGATTAACCTTAAAAGATTGAAATATTAATAGCGATATTGAAAATTGGAGTCATTGGTATATACTAGCCCCCCACCGCCCCCCCCCCCCCCCCCTCTCCCTCAGTTCCACGTATTAGGAATTTCAATAACAATGCTATAAATTAAGACAACATAAACAAGAAAAAATATATGTCGCCTCGTAAACAGCCAGATAAAATATCTCCTGTAAATGAATTTAATCCAATGGAAAAAGGGGGGGGGGGGTGATAAATAGATTAGAAGACTGCCGCCCAAATATTATTTAGAATCCAAATAAAATGATCCCTGAACAGAGTACATGTGGTAGCTAGCTCCGATACCTTTTATTATTGCTAAAGACACTATATATGAATCTCACCATTTAGAAGGTAGTGCGAGCGCTGATGATGCTATGGCCTCAGGATCATGATGGAATTTCAGACTTAAGTCAAAATTTTTTGCAGTCATAATTATTGTTCATCATAAAATGACGGTTAAAATTTGTAATTAACAAATCAATATCAAGACAATTTTAGTAGCATTTCAATTTTGTCAGTGTTTTCAATCTAGAGACGTTAAGACGGTGTACAATTTTTGACTTGAGTCTAAGATTGCTTCGTGATCATGAAGTCTGGTGCCCGAGTCCCAAAAGGGAGTGTATATATATAGGCTATGCAATCTGAATCAGGTGCCAAAGGTATATCAGGTGTTTTTCTTTTCACTATATATTTCATTGAAAACCAGCATATTTCAAAAAATCGTTAAAAAGTAACCAATGGACCGATTTTTAAAAGACTTGATAAATTCAGAATTTCTCTAGCTTGTTTTGCATCATATTCAAATATTTTTCCAACCTCCTTCTACTTTAAGCAGTATAAATTTCTTCAAAATCTGACAAAAATAACAATAGAAAGCAGTTTTAAAATAAGTCTTGTTTTCAATGAAATATATAGGGAAGAAGAAAAAAATTGACATACTTTTGGCATGAGAGTGTAGGTTTTCTACTAGTCTCGTTCAACCAGACGCTCGGCTGTCTCCGTAAAACTCCGACGGAGTTTTACGGAGACAGCCGAGCGTCTGGTTGAACGAGACTAGTTTTCTACCGGAAATACCAAGTTACCAACTGATGACGTTGTGTACTACTGACGTCACGATTGGTAACATTCAAAAACAGGAAATGCTGCAGCCCCAAGAAATAAATACGTTTTAAAGGAAATATTTCAGGCGCCCGTGCTAGAAAAAAATAGGTAAGATGTTATTAAAAATACACGTGGCTAGGTGATATCTATAATTACATGTAATACGTATTTCTGCTAGACCTATATAGTTCATCAACTGATGCAGTCACATGTGCATTCAAAATAAAAACCAACATGGCGGAATACGCATGGATCCCGATCGCATGTATTAAATGACATGTACAGTGCCTTGTGCTCATATTTATATATGGGCTTTGTAAAGGTTATTATGCGTTGTATTTCCGGAAATCATTGTGATATGTAAGCAAAGCGTAATAGTCCACATTCTATAAAATCATTCTATAAAATACTGTAAATAGATATTTTGTTCAGGTCACAATCGATCTCGTAGCAGAACTTTCACAATGACTGTTGATGTACAAGTATTTATATCCCATATAGAACTTAATATCCCACCGTACCCTAACTCGGTGTGCAAGTACAAGAATATCGTACTTTTGTAGGCCTACTTGGACATAAACTATTATGTGTCCCCGCATCAGAACACGCCTGCGGAGATTGAGAAGGTAAAGACAGTGACTTAAGTTTACTTTTAAATTACCTGTAATTTTATGTGGTGAATTTGAATGATGTGTCAATTTCTGTACTTTTCTTGAGTATTTGATCAGTCCAAGGCCTCAGATTCATCCCCACGAGCCAGTAAGTAAACTTACTCTGGGCAAGTTATTTATCAAAAATCCTCAACCAGACATATTGATGAGTGTTATCTATTTTCATCTATTATTTCAACCGATTGATAATATGGAGTACAATTCACGTTATTTTGTAGCCAGTGCCAGTTAGAGAATTCCTCATTGTGTCGGATTTGGTAAGTTATTGAATGAATGGTTTGAGGACACACTAGGCAGAAGAAGAGATTGAGATAGAAGCGATTGTTTCCAGATTTACAATCGATAAACTAAAATTATCCATTTTTTATTAATCAATTATTATAATACTACCGGTATTATACTTCACTCTTAGTACGCCCACTTTACATTAAATTAGATTAAATATTAATTGAAATTGTCCTATATATTCTGTGACTTTCGTACGTGGCTATTTTTCCATCCTTGCATTGAAGCAGTCTGATTAGTAATAGCATTGAAAGCCATTTTAGTGTACTCACTTTTTTCCAGGCTGACCCCATTGCTCACCGCGACATACCTACAGCGTGTTTTCACATGAAAAAACGTCATTTATGCAAAATCTCCCCCTTGGCCAAGTTGGTAAGGGGAAGATTCTCCCACATAGCAGCTTTGAAAGGTTAACAGGTATGTGGACACCGGGGACAACAAAGAGTACCGCGTAAAGAAAAGTTGATGTAGAAGAAGTAGAGAAATTGCGTGTGCGGTTGATGTTGACGGCAAACAGTTACGTTTACAACTTGACAAGGAGGGCCAGAATTCTTTTTATTTTAGTTTGCATATTTTTGCAATAGTTTTAATGTCCTGTAAATTTTACAAATGTCCGGTAATTTTTTAATATTTACAGGACAATTGTCCGACAGATTTTGGACTGGTTTCGGGAACTCTGGTGTTTTAATGCCACCAATATTGAATACCCAAAAAAGAAAAAGGTTGATTTTTTCATCAATATAAATTCTTATGTTTCCATCAAAGTTGCTGAGACAAAATGTAAAATACATAAGGAGGGCAATAGCCCCCTTAAGAAGACATTAAAACGATTGAAACGAAGAGGCGCGGATCAAGCGCAAAATGGGGGCTTGAGACGTAAGTAACTGTTTCATGAAACTTCTAGGTCGCAAAGCGGTCCGACAAGTGTTTATATATATAATATATTTCTATATATAAACAAAAATAATAAAAATATTGATAAATTATATGATTAATATCCACCCAATAATGAAATCAGTTATTTGTTCCATGTCTTTAAATCTAATAACTGTGCTAAATAAGTACCCTCATTTTTCTGCAAAAATATCGTCTACACGGAAATTTAAACATGTACAGAGTATTTTTTAAAAGGAAAAGTTACAAATAGTTTCAGTGGACCTATTTCAATTTAATGTACATTTTAATTAATTACCCAAATTTAGAAGAATACACGTGACTGATGTGTGGGGTACTAGTATGTGATCACTTAAAAGTTAATCTGAAATGTTTGACAGATTAAAGACGCAGTTGCTGTGTTGCAAGCTCTCCAGGCGAAAGTATCCTCCACAACCACCAACCATCCTGAGTAAGGTGCTAGCCGTGGCAGAATCCTAACCACGAAGATCTGTGTCAATGATGCTATACTGTAATTTACAACAACGATCAATGTACCAGTTTTGATCTGTCAACATTTGAAATATTATTGTTTTTCAAATGCCACCACTAAGCATCACCGAAAAATTGTTTTTAGGGTGGCGGTTCGAAAATATATGTAGCTGTATTTTTGTATCAAAATATACATGTATTCCTCAATGATGAAAAATTCAGTCTTTATTAAATATTGTGAAAATTCAATTCAATTAAAATTGTACCTTACTTTAAGTTTTATTTACTTTACATTTTTTGATTTAAAAGTGATGTCTTCCAATTGATACAAGTAAACAAAGAATTACAATAAATACAAATTAATCATAGAATATAGTTCACTACAAACTTCTAAACTTTCTGCACTTTTGCATACGTTATGTTGGATATCTAAACCCCGTAAAATATATAGGTCAGGATGATAGATAGTTTTATTAAATGATTAATTTAATTACTAACTCATTGTCTGGTTGATATAAAAGTTGCATTAATTTTAACTTCATTAATTCTATTAAAATCGGCTAAATGCTTTAATGTTTAATTCCCGCTACCTAATCCATGAGCATACATTCAGGATTTCTAGGAAATGATTAATGTGTTATTATATCAATGAAGTTAATTTTATGACAGCTTAATTTTTAAAGACCTCGGATTCTAGCCACGTCTCATGATCACAAAACAGCAGGATGTTTGGAAGTCGAGGAAACATTAAATAAAATAAGATAGCAATAACAAGAAAAACCTTGGTGAAAACTTTAGGTGTTGGTATTCCAAAGAACATAATCGCTATAGATATATGACATATAGTAAGAAAGTTACGAACAACCAAAAACACAATACATGTACATGTAAGTTATTGGCGATTTCTTCACTTAGTGAATAGAAACATTTTCTATGCATCAAATGGAATCGAACCAGGGCACAAAAAACATCAGGTTTAATATAGCCAGCGGTTCAACCTACTGAGCAACTTACATATTTCGATGTAAATATAGACAACTATAATAGAAGTCAGTTTCCAGAATTTTTTTGTTTCTTTGTTCTTCTTTTTTTTTTTTGCAAAATTCTACACCAGGGCAGGGTTGCCCCTAAAAAGTTCTTTCTTAATTTATTCCTTTGAACAAAACCTATCAAAATATTTAAGATTTCTTAAGGATGGGGTTGGTCCTGAAGGATATCAAGGCCAAGAGCCATTCAGAAATATACCTTTTTACTGAGAAAATGTTGTTTTAGTCAAGTTTGAAGATTAATAATAAGATTGCAAGAAGCCCTGAATATGATAAGTTCAAAATGCAAATATAATTTAGAAATATGTACGATAGAACGTAACAAAAAGATTTGATTTTCAAAAGTGATTTTTTCCCTGGGAAATCCATCTCCCCAAAAAGTAAATTCTTTTGTTATTCGCAAAAGATCCTTTATTTGACCTTCAATATCTTTGTTTAACACACAATGAACCATAAGATTGCATCAAGGTCTTTCCATCCGCTTCTATTACTTAAAACTCTGGTTATGTGGTTCCAGTCACACCCTGTTCCATTTATTTATGTTTCGATGGTTCTCCTTCATTAGTCTTTAGATCTTCCATGCTTCATTTCTATCTAAGTTCAGAAAGAATTGTAATCTTTACTGCACATGAGTCTAAAGTGATTCTATTTCACGTCTGTTAATGTTACATAATCTATATATCTGTCTAGCACAAGGCTAAAATATCAAGAATTTTTTTCTTGATTTCGACATTTAAATTTGTTTAAAACATGGACAGAGCTCAATAACTACAGACAATGATTCTTTAAAATTTCTTTGTATAGAATTGCATGCATTTAAAAAAAAAAGATCACTTGTCAGGAAGCCATTGAGCTGATATCGACAAATTCGCCGTACCGGAAAAGTGAAACTATAATACGTAAGCAGTATACGTGACAAGATGCCGGGTAAAAGAAAGAAAGGCTTCAAGAGCAACTACAGGAAAGGTACTGTACCTATAGAGTTTTGTATTAATGGACAGTTACTAGTATATGTATCAGCTATTGATTTGGGGTAAAATCAAACATGTAAACGAAAAGGTGTCAATAGAAGTACCTCTGTATAGCATTATGGTAATATGTATAATATTATGGAAATCTTGGGAGGGGGTGGGGTGAGAGTTTCATTGTTGAAGTACACTCACTGACCTGATGTATTTATTTCTGTAATTGATTGTTGTATTACTTCAGTAAAAAAAATACTACTGTCAGGTAATTGATTTGCAAACGCGATATATGATCAAGATTACGTTATCTCTTTATAAAGCGTATCGAAGTTGATCGGATTAACGGGTCTCATTTTGATTAGATTGTAGGTAAATTTTATAACGGAGATGAGTGTCTATGCAAATTACGGAATATATAACATTTCAATTGAAATATACCAAATACGTTCTTATACACTGGGTAAAAGTGGCATGTCTCTTATAGCAAAACCAGAACAGGAACTTTGATTATCTCAGTTGTTCTCGAAATTGGAAAAAAAAAATGTAAAATAACATGTACTTGCAATGTATGCCAACAATTTTTTTGTTGTTCATATATGATGTTTTTAAAGCTTAAAAACATTTGTGAGAACTGATTATCCACGCCCTATCAGATTCAAGAAATGCAAATATTTACATTTGCAAATATAGTTCCTTCTATGAACCAACAAAATAGCAAAAATGTTCATTTCTGTAATAAAAAAGAAAACTTTGATCCATCAAATGCCCCCCCCCCCCAAAAAAAATGAAACCGAATCTTTCCGTCTAATACAGGAATTTAGGAATAATACATTCTTGGTATTTATTAAGTACAAAAGGTAAGAAATCACTTGTACACTTGCATCACAAACACAACAAGAATGAAGACTTAGCCCGCTAAAATAAAACCGTAAATACGTCCCCTATTTTTTTTCTTTCCAAACGAGAAAAGCCAAATCAACATCACATGACAATTAACACACATAAAGATAACATGGACTTAGGTATTGTGATATACTCAGTATCACTGCATTGATATATCCATACCTGTGTTACCTTCTTGAAAGAAATGAACGAAAATGACCGACCATAAAACATTTGTGAACAGCAGTTTCCCGATAACGTAACCTCTTTATGCAATATTTAAACAATAAAATGCTTTCTTTGGTGATTCATTCGGGATATGAAGGTAGCGACATTGCAGAAAAAATACATAACCCGCGTTAGCGGGTTATGTAAAATTTTTCTGCAATGATCGCTACCTTCATAACTGGCATGAATCACCAAAGAAAGCATTTTGTTATTTAAATTAACATCTTTCTTTTAACTAATCAATAAATTGATTACGAAAAGTAAGTAAAATTCACTAAATTGCTATTAATGTATATGACGTTAGCTGAAAGAAACAGCAAAATCGTCCCCTGTGAGACTTTGAGTCTGGCATCATCATGATTATTTCGTGGAGTCCGTGATATTTCTTAGGTCGCTGTAGGTTTTGACCAATCGATAAACAGGGCGTGTCAATTTCAGTCCTAACTGTCACTGTCTCGTCAGTTTCAGCCGCTGTAAATTTCGACCAATCGATAAACGGGGCGTGTAGATTTCAGTATGGCTGTTTCTATAGAGCTATGAATTAACTATAAGTTTCCGTAAGAAATAGAGGAAATTATACTTGATAGATGTAAATATAAAACGATAAGCGCGACTAACAATTGCACATAGATTTTACCTTACAAAGAGGATCGAAAAATAAGTGGGTAGTAGTAATGGTTGTTGAATCTGAGATTTTTTTTCTGGCGACGCAGTATTAAAGTAAATGTTGAAATGTGGTTCCTTATCATTTTCGACTGATCATGATTTATCATATGCACGAAATACTTTTAAAAACACACTTAATCAATACACTTGTTTGTTTGTTAGAAGCTAGCTATCCAAGTATAATTATATAATGAACGAATTCATGAAGTGAAATCCTATTTTGGACCATCGAACCATCGAAGTAAATATTTAATAGCTATTGATATTTTTCTATAACCTAAGAGAGGGTTGTACATTATTATACTTTCATGTTAAATACTGAAATCTGATTGATTTAGACGCAGTTGATAATCCGTTCTATTACCCTCAGCGTTAGCAACACACTTGGCAACGGGTAACACAACGAATTGTTACATGCGTGTAGATTATGCGCGTACGGTTCGCCGTAAAATTCACGTCATTTCTATACAAAAGCAGTAAAATTTCTCTAAAATAAGACATTCAGTATAATAAAATAGATAGTGCCTGTTTGGGAGGATAACAGTTGAAATTGACACCCCGAGAAAACCATTGTCAACCGACGCGAAGCGGAGGTTGACAATGGTTTTAGAGGGGTGTCAATTTCAACTGTTACCCTCCCAAACAGGTACTATTTATATAAAATATATGGTTACCTCATATTAATGATTAAATGCGTCCTATAAAATTTTCATATAATTTTTATAGCTTTTCACAATATCAATCTCAATAAAACTATAACCACCCTTGGAGAAACTTACTTTTGAACGCATTTTGCAGACTGCTCTGTTCTTAATTGTTTACCCGAAAAAAAAAATAAAAGTTTAATGAATGAATAATATAAATAACAACAGTTAAATTAAAACAAATAGAAAGCTCTAGTCCGGATGATTTTTCCAAATTCGGGAAAAATATGCCCGTACAATGTAAACTATTACATTATACAATGTATATATTAATATTTACATCTACCAAGCATAATTTCCTCTATGTCTTACGGAAAGTTATAGTTAATTCATAACTCTATAGATACAGCCATACTGAAATCTACACGCCCTATTTATGATTGGTCGAAATCTACAGCAGCTGAAAGTGACAGGACTGAAATTGACACGGCCTGTTTATCGATTGGTCTGTACCTACAGCGACCTTAGTAAAATCCCGGACTGCACGAAATAAACATGATGATGCCAGACTCAAAGTCTCACAGGAGACGATTTGGCTGTTTCTTTTAGCTAACTTACTTATGTACATTAACAGTAATTTAGTGAATTTTACTTACTTTTCATAATCAGTTTATTAAATAGTTAAAGAAAAATGTTAATATAAACAATAAAATGCTTTCTTTGACGATTCATGCGGGTTATGAAGGTAGCGATTATTGCAGGAAAAATTTACATAACCCGCTAATGCAGGTTATGCATTTTTCCTGCAATGTCTCTACCTTCATATCCCGAATGAATCACCAAAGAAAGCATTTTATTGTTTAAATAACCTCCCTGATGTGTTATATCTTAGAAGACATGTTGATTTAAAATCTTAACCCACATAATAACGTTGGTGTTTACACAAAGATAAGTTACGATTTAACTACGTTATGACACGTTGTTATTTTCATATATAGGCAAAAGCGTTCATAAATTGAGAAATTCGATTTTATAAAATGTAAACAAAATATGACCATTATAAACCTTCATGTGTATTCTTTCTTTCTTTTCATATGTCAGTTGTCTGGTATGTCTATGAGCTGCATAGCTGTTGACTAAAAAAAATCAATAAATAAATACAATATCATTAGTCAAAATAAAGACATTTTATAGCAATTTTAAATCTATTCATTTGTAATATTGTGTATTTTCATTGACCATATTAATTGAAGAATCTTTCTTTTGAAACATTTTGTAGGCAGCAGCTCAATACTTACCTCTATATATAGACAAAGAATACCCGGGCAAACCCGGCCACAACCCCTATCCCAGTGTGGCACTCGGTCGGGGTCGATATTTTCTAACACAGCGTACGCTTTCGATGATTCGAATAGCGATGCAACCGATACAGATGCTGAATCTGAAACTGATTTTGTAAATCGTAAACCACTTGAAATTGAATTGTCTGAACAGGCAAAGGAAAACTTTGAAGAATTGGATGGAAAATTTTCGTCAACAAGATATGAACAAAGTCGTGTCTTCTATGACAATGACGAAAATGAATACTCTAGAGTTTTGCAGGAAGACAACATGCAGTATGGTTTGGAGCTTTCAAATGAAGACGAATTTCAAGACAGAAAAGAAAAGGAAACGTTTTATGAGAGAATGCTTTCAAAGGAAATATTGAATGACACATTGAAAAAGGATCCACATCGTTTTAAAAGATGTAAATTCACTGTCCAAAATGCTCATGAGTCCACCTGTAAAGTTTTGGATGTACCAGACATCGATGGGCTTGATGAAATCAAGATATCGGGAAGATCGAAAGCAGGGAGAACGTTTGATGGGGACATAGTATTGGTCGAAATTTACAATCAGAAAAAATACACTACACAGTTTATTGGTCGTAACAAAAGAGAAGTTAACAGAAACAACAAATTACACAAAGTGTATGGCAAAGTAGTTGGTATATTTGAAAGAAATATGGCCGAAAACATCAAACATCCAGTATTTATGTGTGTGCTTGATGACACTTCCAACTTTCTAATGCGACCCGTGTGTAAAACTGTTCCAAAGCTTAACATCATCCACAATTTCAAATATCCATACCACATTCTCGTACACAAGTACGATCCAAACTCTGCCCGTCTCAGTTTTCATGATCGATTTCGGATTGACCCAAAAGTCATTAAAAGCTTCACGTTTCAAGTTGTGTTCATCAGATGGACCGAGTTTTACCCTTATCCTTTAGCAGCGGTCATTAAGGTTATCAAAACTGAGGAGACTCCTTCGTCGGCGTTACAAAACCTTCGCCTTCAACATCATGTGCCAAAATATTATCGTAATAACACCGTCATTGAAACTGAAAGAACTGTAAACAGATTAAACCTAGCTGAAGTAGAAAATGGAAAGGACAGGGAAGACCTAACTGGTTTAAAAGTTTTTACAATTGATTCAGTAGCTTCTAAAGATCTTGACGATGCACTTAGCATCGAGAAAGCTGATAATGAAAATTATCGAATTGGGGTCCACATTGCTGACGTTGGAGCTGTCATTCTAAAGAATGATGCGATTGATTTGGAGGCCCAGGAAAGGACCTGTACTTATTATCCGGGACAAGGAATAAAACCTTACCATATGTTACCGGAACCATTTAGCACAGACATATGTAGTCTGATCCCTGACGTAGCTAGACCAGCAATTACAGTTCTATTTACAATAGACGACGAATTTAAGATAGATGATATAAAAGTAAAGAAAACTACCATCAAATCGGTTAAACGGTTTACCTATGAAGAAGTTCAGAACATTATCGACGATGATTCCTCAGTCGGGGAGCTTGGTGAACGCATTTTGCTTTTGTTTAAATTTGCAAAATCTTTGCGAAGAAAGCGCTTGAAAGATGCTATGTTTGCTTTTCCCGTAGAAACAAAGCTAAACGATCCAACTAATTCTGTACTGAGTTCAAGAGAAGCCCATTATCTTGTTGAAGAATTTATGATCATAGCAAACAGATGTGTTGCACAGTATTTGAGTAGAGTCTTTCCGGACGTTATACCTTTATGTTGCCAGGAAGCTCCATCAGAAGAAATGGTGAATGGGTGGATTGAACAAAATAGTCCAATTCTCAACATGGTGCTTAAACTGCAAGATGTCAAGCTGACGAACGAGTACAAAATAGGACTTAACCAAATTCAAAACCAAATCAAATTTGAAGACGTCTTGCCTTTCCAAAAATGGGTTTGGGAAAGTCTTTCGGAAAGTACAAAAGAAAATGACATGAAATTAGCAGCCAGAATGATTGGTACTGACGAACTTCATCCATTGCAGTGCTTGGCATTAGAAGAATGGACATCCTTTCAGGAAACAACTGTTTACAAATGTTCTGGCAAATGCAAAAGAGAGGAGATGATTCACTTTTCCTTGGATATGGACTTGTATGTTCATTTTACATCACCAATCAGAAGATATCCTGATTTAATTATAAATCGATTAATTCATGCAGCTTTGGAAAGCAAACAATGTCCATATCTACCAGAAGAAGTTCATGATCTTTGTGAAAGATTTAATAGTACTATCCTTAGGGCAAACAATTTTAAAAAGCAATGTCAATTAATGACATGGGGATTTCAGCTGAAAAAGACCCCACACATAGTGCATGGCTTTGTGAAAGAATTTACAGAGAAATCAGTTTCAATCATCATTCCTGGATTACGGAATTTACCAATGTACTGCAAAGATATTCCGCTCAACCTTCTCCATTTATCAGAAAAACCAACGATTTCTAACGTATTGGAAGATAAAGAGGAAGTAATGATGTTAAAATGGTCTCAAAGGCTGTACGATGTTACTAGAAAACCAGTCACAAGTGTTGTGCTGTCAGAACCGATCGCCAGAGAAGCAGTTTGCAAACAAATTAATCCTCATACCAAAGCAAGATTTGTTATGCAAGAAACGTGGAAAACAATTCTGAAAATGATTGTTGAGGAAAATATAAGTGGTCTAAAACAATTTTTTACTGAGACACATATTGATGATAATTTTGGATTAGATGAAGACAAACATGATTTTGTTGATGCTTGTAAAAACACTGTCCTTGATCACTCATCCGAAGTAGATAATGGAAATATCATCAAACAAGGATGCGAATACAGTTTGTCGTTTTCTCGCGGTCAAATCGTAACCGTTCAACTATCAGCAGAACCTGAAAAGGCGATTTTATCCCCTTCCATGCAACTGTTTGATATGACTAGAAGTATAAAGCACTGTCTTCAGCATACGCGTGACCTAATCAAATTTCTTTCAGATTATTCTTTTTTGAAACCATGGAAGATATATTATTCGCCATCAATTTATTTGTCTATATGGTTGCCATTGTATGAAATGGAAGCTGTTACTTCTGCAGTGGATGAGGATTCGATTACAATCAACAATGTATCGGTTGAATTCGAGGACAAACGCCATGGACACTTTTACTTATCCCGGAGGTTCTGTGACCAAAGGGATATAGACTTTAGTACCATGACGGATGAATTTATAATAGTTGGTGAAGACTTGGATCAACCAGAATTCTTGAACAGTAGTTTTATTTGCCTAAAATCTGAACACGTGTACAAAAAAACAAGTAAAGCAAGGGAAAAAGTACCTTTAGATCCTGACGATAGATCAAACTGGATTCTTCATGGGCAGGTAACTGTTGTTGAAAAAATCAAACAAAGAGCGAAATATGAGACAATGGAACAAAATCCCGGTCAAAGAAAATCAACTAAGATTCGATTTAAAATAAAATTTAAACTTCATGACGGAAGCAGCGATCCATGTAGTGGTATGCTGAGCAAAGAAAATCCATCAACTTGTTCAGTGGAAATCATCCCAAAATCAGAAACAGACGTGTACGTATCATTATTAGAATGCAAACGATTTCATGGATATGTATGTACTATGTAGAAAATGTCTTGATCGCTTAAGGTGGTATGGGATATCTGTCGATATTAATGTGGATTGAAGTACATTATAATTGACAAACTTTCACCGATTTAGAATTTTCAAATTTTAACAATACTTAACCAACAAAATAGCTTTTTTAAATACTTGGAGAGGTAAAAATTGTAAAACCTCGATCGGGATTCGAACTCGTGACTTACAGATTCGTAGTAAACCCACTAACACACTACGCTACGCTGTTAGGTGACAACAATGGGAAAGAAATACTTAAATAATGACACTTCATTTTATTGTTCATTTTGATAAACAATACGTCATAACATGGAAGTGTCCCATACCACCTCAAGCATATAGAGACGCCTTAAACTTACTTTTCAGACGAATAGAAGCTATACTTAAGTGTTTAGACCAGTCAACTGAACTTGCTCGGAAAATAGCGCTGAACAAAGGAAAGTGGAATCATTTAGGTAAGTTTATTTCGCTGAATAATTCAAAACGACGCTTGTGATTTTTGCTACATACTTATTCATAGTTTAACTTTGTATTCATGAAGTATGCTTTGGATCCATGTAGATTCCCGGTACAGTAAAATAGCAAAAGAAATGCGCGTTGAAGTTAACACCTCAAACATTGTCCTAAACAACGAATACCAAAGAAACGCCATCAAAAAAGCCCTGAAATCAACTTTTACTCTTATTCATGGACCTCCAGGTATGTATGCTAATGAAACATACAAATACCAATTTAAAACCGGAATTCATTTAGAATGCTTAAAATGAAGAGTATGTTTTGCCTAAGCACACAGCATGCTTAGGCAATCTTTAGGCAGTCACTTTATCCGATACCTTGATTTTTTCTCTTTGTTGCTGTACCGACACTTCACTTATACTTTGAATCATAATTCCGTTTATCAATACTCTTCAAGGTACTGGTAAGACATATACAGGTACCAAGCTCGTCTACATATTCAATGAAATAAACAACAGAATGCAAACAGAAGGACATGCTAAGAAGCAATTGGTGTTTTGTGGACCAAACAATAAATCAGTTGACCTTGTTGCCAGTAAGTGTTTTCCCCACATAAGATATCAGGTAAGAGTCATTTATTGATTAATCTGTGGCCGCTTGTATATGTTAAGCATGGATCAAGATGATCTGGGCTTAAGTAAAGTCCAGCTATATCATTTCTCTCGCATACCTTTCTGATCTATGTGAGTATCTCTCAGAACCAGATATTGGGTAAGTTTAAATGGGGATAAAAAAAAATTGTGGATTACTATTTTGATGATGGTGAGATTATATCTTGTTATTTATAATTAAAAAAAAGATTACTCGTAAATGAATTGATGCACCAAGTTTCATTGAATTGTATTCAGGGTGGATGTACCAGAAATACGGAAACGACTGTCCCGATATTGTTCGCATTTATGGAAACTCCTTGGAAAACAAGGACTTTCCTACTCTTGGAAAGTATTTTTCCAAAAGAGCATCGGCAAGAGAAGCAAAACCAGATCCACAGCTGAAGGACATTTCCGTTCACAGATTGATACGATTAGAGAATAAACCGTTTGCAGAAGAAATCCGAAAATTCGATGAAAAGTTTAGAAAGTACAATGAAGGACAATACGAACCAACGTTGGAAGACTTGAAAAAATACAGAAAAATAACTAGCCAAGCATCACAGGAGGAATTGAAACAACATAGCGTCATCTTCTGCACCACTGCTGTTGCTACCAGTCCAAGGTTTATAAAGGCTCTTACTGAACGCGTCCAGCAGTTAGTTATAGACGAAGCTGGGATGTGCACTGAACCAGAGAGCATCGCAGCTATAATTGCTTCAAAAGCTGAACAAGTAGTTTTGATTGGAGACCATAAACAACTCCAACCAGTATTGAAGTCCACTTTTGCAGCAAAGCTGGGTCTTCGAAAATCCCTTTTTGAACGATACTGTGATCGAGCCATGATGTTACAGATTCAATACCGTATGGTAAGTATGATGTTCGGTAAGAATTTGAACGGATTTATATCTGACTATTTATTTAAATTACATATTTAAGAGAAGATTTTCAAAATATATTCTTGATGTTTTACAGCATCCAGCGATATGTGAATTTCCCTCCAAAGAATTCTACGATGGTAAACTGCTGACAAAATCTTCACCGAAGTGGGACATCTCTAATCCTTTGAAGATATGGATTAATCGAGACAAAAAACCCATTGTGTTTTGCCACGTCGAAGGAGAAGAGGAATATCTTACTGTGTCAGCAGAGGAAGGAAATGAACAATCTTGCAGCAATAAACAGGAGGTCGACAAAGTGGTAAATCATACTAAGTCATAAACAAGAGGTAGAAAAGTGGTAAATCATACATAGTCGTAAACAGGAGGTCGACAAAAAGGTAAATCATACATAGTCGTACACAGGAGGTCGACAAAAAGGTAAATCATACATAGTCTTAAAGAGGAGGTCACAAAAGTGGTAAATCATACGTAGTCGTACACAGGAGGTCGACAAAGTGGTAAATTATACGAAGTCATAAACAGGAGGTAGAAAAAGTGGTAAATCATACATAGGCGTAAACAGGAGGTCGACAGAGTGGTAAATCATACATAGTCGTACACAGGAGGTCGACCGAGTGGTAAATCATACATAGTCGTAAACAGGAGGTCGACAAAGTGGTAAATCATACGTAGTTATCAACAGGAGGTCGACAAAGTGGTAAATCATACGTAGTCGTAAAAAGGAGGTCGACAAAGTGGTATATCATGCATAGTGATTAAAAATGAGGTCGACAGAGTGGTAAATCATACATAGGCGTAAACAGGAGATCGACAAAGTGGTAAATCATACGTAGTCGTAAAAAGGAGGTCGACAAAGTGGTTTATCATACATAGTGATTAAAAATGAGGTCGACAGAGTGGTAAATCATACATAGTCGTCAACAGGAAGTCGACAAAGTGGTAAATCATACTTAGTCATAAACATGAGGTCGATAAAATGGGAAATCATTCATAGTCGTACACAGGAGGTCGTCAGAGTGGTAAAACAAACATAGTCGTAAACAGGAGGTCGCAAAAGTGGTAAATCATACGTAGTCGTAAACAGGAGGTGGACAAAGTGGTAAATCATACGTAGTCGTAAACAGGAGGTCGACAAAGTGGTAAATCATACATAGTAGTAAACAGGAGGTCGACAGAGTGGTAAATCATACATAGTCGTAAACTGGAGGTCGACAAAGTGGTAAATCATACGTAGTCGTAAACAGGAGGTCGACAAAGTGGTAAATCATACGTAGTAGTATACAGGAGGTCAACAGAGTGGTAAATCATACATAGTCGTAAACTGGAGGTCGACAAAGTGGTAAATCATACGTAGTCGTAAACTGGAGGTCGACAAAGTGGTAAATCATACATAGTCGTAAACAGGAGGTCGACAAAGTGGTATATCATACGTAGTCGTAAACAGAACGTCGACAAAGTGGTAAATCGTATATAGTGATTTATTCTATCTTTTGGTGCCAACTACGATAATATCATTTTCTGCCTCTACTTTGAGCTTTAACCAATGCTTACTTCCCGATACTAGAGTTAATACATTGAAACTACAGCATGTCAGTTTAAGTATTTATTCTAAAGATTAGAAGTAAATAAATAATAGAAAGAAATGAAAATGAAAAGTAATTAACCAATGAATAGATCTACATGTATGTTGATTTCGTTTTTAATTAGAATGAGCAAAACTGAGCAACATTGAAGAGCGTTGTATTGTTTTCTTTGAAAATTGGCACAAACATTATGTTGAAAATGAAAGAAATAATTAAAATATGTTTAAATGTCTAAGATCAGAAAAAAAATTGGTGTATAAGCGTTATGAATCTATTTTACAATTTATTAACTTCCTAAACTGATTATCTGTAATTGTGTAACTACATGTATATCAAATGATACCCAATTTGAAATGAACTTCGTATTTAACAACAAGCAGAGATATGTACAATGTATGCATCAAACATGCAGCGAAAACAGTCGAAGAAATAGAAATACGAAAAAGTTGATAAAGAACGTGAAAAAACTGACAACGCTCTTTCCGTGAACCTTTCCAAAGAAACATGAACCAAATCATAAATGACAAGCGTTTTCATAATATTTCAGACATTTACCCACTCTTGTTACAGGTTAAGATATTAAAGCATCTGGTAGAGCATGAAAGACTCGACCTGTCGGACGAAGAGAACCTAAATATAATGTCCCAGTACAATGCCCAGTGTCACCAGATCAGACTCGCTGTCTCCAACATCGCAGAGAAAGTAAATGTTAACACAGTCGTGGCCAGCCAAGGTAGGTTCGAACACCTCCAACGTCAACGGGGTAGTCGGACACCTACGATTAGACCCCTGCATTTGAGACTGTCATTGTTTACCGAAAATGGATCGTACTTAAAAAAAAGAAGGTTTGTTTACCCTGGGAAGTTGTATTTTGTAGGAGGAGAATGGAACTATGTCATCTTCAGCACAGTTCGATCTTTGCCACGATACCGTATAGAGAAGAGACCTACTCTGGGTTGGTGCGCAAAAAGTCTTGGCTTCATTTCTGATGCGCATCAAATTAACGTCGCACTGACAAGAGCCAGAAGAGGTCTCATTATAATCGGTTGGTTCTTCAAATAAACATTACATTCATTTTTCCATTGAGGATTTAGAACATTATTTGAACATGGTTATAGTCATAAATGATTTTTTGTGCTTTTTATCTAAAATTTTTTCTCCATTTTTTCAGTTTGACTTTGTCTTTAAACATGTTAAGAATATTTCCTTTTCTGTTCTAAATCAGGAAACAAGTATCTTCTTGCAAGCAACCCAGTATGGAAAAGACTTATCGAACATTACGCTTCACTTGGCTGCGTTGTGGATGAAGACGAAGAATTTCCTAGAAGTCCATAAAATTATTACACTGCACTTTCTTATAAAATCGATTATCACAGAAAGTTACCCAATATTAAGCACCCAATGAAAGAAAATGAACAGAGGCACATAGCGAATTACGAGTTCGACTGAACTTATATTATTGCACTTATCAGGAAGGAAAAATGCACCGGGGACAAGCAAAGCAACTTTTAAAACAAGGAGAATGTAGCATAGTTTGGTTAGAATTCATCTTTTCAGATTTTATTGATAGGTACGTGTAGTTTAACTCAAAAATTGTGCGCCGTAGTTTGAAACTTTTTAGTACGAAAGGAACTGTGGCCCTCAGGTCGTCCATATGAATTTTTTCAGACTGAGCTCTATAGACGGCATGACAGAGACTTCTGAAATTTGAAAAAAGCAATCGTTAGTTAATTGACTAAAACATCCAAACACTGCAAATTTATATTTTAATCAGTTTACTAAGATAAAGGTATAGCGTGTTCAAACATGAAATGCTAAGATTAAAGAACTATTTTGACAATTATTCATAACCTGCGATACATATCAATCCGATGAGTAAATTGTATGTACATTTATTAATTTTAACTAGCAGATTTAAGAAAAGCCCATGAACGATTGCTAGAAATGCATTTAAACATAACAATATGGAGTATAGTGGTTAATATAAAATTTGTATTAAATAGGTAATACATGTACATGTAAAGGGCATGTATTTTGAATCAAATGTGACAATTAGCTAAGTGACTTGAACATCATTCAAAGACAGTTGTTCAATATCTTGTTGGAAATCAGATTTAACGGTATAAATTAATATAATATTTTAAGTCGTTTTATTGTAAAAACAATTTGTCTAACAATACAATTTTTAAAATATATTGATGATTTAAGATGTATAAAAACAAATGGAATGGATTGCAAGTTGTAAAAGAAAGACAACTCTTGTAGATTTAATTTGAAAGAGTTATTTCCCTTACACTCGTAACTGTGTTTTTGACAAACTATAAACTTTTACATGTATCTTCTATTTATTGTGAAATGCATTTTTAAAATTGTGATAATGATTTCATGATAACCTAATACTATGTCTCATGACTTGATATTTATAATTATCTAATTCTTAATTTTACATCAGTATTAAATAGGTTGTGATCAACCAGATTGTTGCATTTACTTTTCAATTTGCTTTACAAGTCCAATGTTAAATCAATATCGGAATTCTCGACCGACATTCAGAATACATATTAATTATCACTGTACACTGAGCATTTTTAGAAATACCATTTGTAATAAGCTTAAGCCAAGGACCCTTTTCCCATACATTGTCAAAGCAGCTTTTAAACTGATTTGTTGGACCATATTTTCTCATTAGTTTGATATATTTATACCAAGCTTGCCGACAAAAGTTTTAGTAAAATTTTAGTACAAAAAGTTAATTACCGAAATATTCTTCATTCGTCAATTAATGAAAATGATTGTGTTTTTTATTTCATTCTTGACAAATTTTAATGATTAATAAAACGACAGAATTTTGGAAAGACCAAAAATATTTTAAGCCAGCTAATAAAGACACAAACTATTATTTCCAAAACTTCGCTAATGGTACACTGGTCCTTCAGAAGACCGCAATTTTTTTATTTGTTGGAGCTCACTCCTCCCCGCTGTTGTGGAAGGGAGAAAGGTGAGAATGCAATTCCTTGCTGGCATTTCCAGCAAATCGACCACTGCTAAACATCCAGTTTGAGGTGGACCACCACACCTTGACAGAGAATGCACTGACTCGATTACGACACTGGGATACTTAACTCTCGCGCTGACGGGTTCACTAGAAGCAGCTGGACATGCAATGTTGGTAGAAGGTGACGAGGAAGCCAATCACTATTTCATCGTGGGTCTGGGTTGCGAAGTCGTACTTTTCTTTGATTTCTTGTCTTCATATTTCAGGATGTATAATGGTGTAGTCGCCGTTTGATGGGTTACGGAAACTGATGCGGTCTGCCATTGTTAAAAACGGACATTACTTTAAATAAACACCCCCAAAGCAGGCAGGGCAACTCAGAAAGATTGCCTGGACAGAGTTGGGACCTAAAGATTCGAAAAAAGGAATTTTCTTTTCATCTCAATACCACGTGTATTGTTCATATAATGTAGCTGCATATTGTTCATATCATATTCATACATGTAGTTTCAACAGGCGCGTTAATTAATTAAATCCAAGACAAGTTGATCGTTTGCGAAGGACAAGCATAACAATCATACACACAAGGTCAATTAAGAATTAGGTAGAGCCAAATAAATAATGTATTGGTTTTCAAGCCGAAAAATTCAAAATATAACGCGACTGGTAGGTATTCAAGTTTTATTGCAAGATTTTCAAGGGGGATAAATTGAATTTTTATATTTTAAGTAAAAATTGAGTTATTCCCCTTCCAATATATATTGCAGTTTTTGCCTAATGCAGCGGTGCCCGAGAACATATGCATTTTCTTTTGCCTAGTTTGACAATTAACGCCAACTCATGGCATACATGAACTAAGTCTTTTCAGCCCTAACCCAATATACTTTTATATAGAGGAAAGGTCTTAATTTTCAAACGACCACCTAACAAAAAGAAAACAATGCTGCAAAGATATTGACCTATGAACTTTATTATTCAAAATAGAAGTTATACGAGATGAAAACAGATAAGTTGTCATTAAAAGACACACTGATTAGTTAATAGTTCACTTGGAAGCATGGGTGCAATAGATGATCATAACAGGTGCTTTCCTATAACATAATAAAATCCAAGAAAGATCCAACACAAAGATAATAGTAGAAAAAAATGTGTGACACCAGCCATTTGTTAATTGTTTTAATTCATCACAAACATGTAACAACATTAAGTGTTTGATCTATAAAGACCATTCAAGAATAAATCAATGGACAACTGATATCAAGTTTAAGTACATTAAGTACATTAAGTACAGTTTAAATTAAAATTTAATTCCTCTATGGCCCTCATCTATTGTCAAAGATTTAAAACTGACAAGTTTAATACAAAAGAATGATTTCCGTTAAAAGCATGCTGGATTTCAATTATAATGGTCTATCTTAGAAAACTTGTTGTATGAACTGACACCTCAAATATAGAAGAAGAAAAACCAGCTGAATGAAAAAACTTGAATAGCTGCCAATTAAGCTCAAAATAAATAAGTACAGTATCACCAGAGAAATGGCTAGTTTTCAATTTGACTGTGCTTAGTGTCCTACTGTTAGCATGATATTTCTATGAAATTATTGCAGAATATGAGAGTGGGCGCCCCGCCCCTGCAGGGAGGTTTTTACTTTGTGGGCTTTGGAGCGGGTTTACATTTACATTCTTCTATGACATCCACCTGAAAAAAACAAGTATTTGTGTAAACATGCAGTCAAATTAAGATAAGATGTCAAGCTATTGATTTACAAGCACATGCACAATAGCAGCTACAATTCCATATATATCCCTCGTTTGTTTCTCCTTCAAATACGAGTCACAAACTATTAAGATAGGAAAATTACGAATGAGCAAATATTCTCAATGATTAATCTTGCAACACATTTAAATAGATGACTAGTGTGCATTAAAATAAGACAAAAAGAAAAGCTGTCAATGTGACAGCAAACCGGGTTTTCTTTTATGTGAACTGTATCCATAATTCATGTCAACCCTGAATTGAAAAACACTACCAACCGTATCCAGTGAAATGGGGTACCCTATATGCAATATTTTGCCAAAAAATGACTAAGTTCAAAAGCTGGTATTTTTTTCAAAAATTATCAGAAATCAAAATCCTAGCAATATGCACACCTCTAATATATGTACAATTGATCTGCAAAAGAACAACTTCCTATCTTGAAAACTGTAGGAGGAGTTATCCGTACAATGAGGGTACCCTTTTGGCAGCCGCCCGCCCGCCATTTTCACCATTTTAATAACCGATTTTTCCGTTGGAAAACCCGGTTAATAAAAATGTTTTCAGTCCAACTATGTAAGAATACGATAAAATTTCAAGAACAGACAACTAGCAGTGGTACTTGGCTCACCAGTTGGTGTTTGACAGAGTTGTCTGGACAGATGAGTGCCACGTCCTCCTTGCGGGTGACCGCTTTGTCACAACACAGAGTGGAGAACTTTCCACAGCCACCATCACACTTAGCTACATTGATCTTTGTATGGGAAACACACCCATCATCACTTGTGATGGAAATTAGATGGGGCATTCGTGTACAGTTCAGTGGGGCCACTGCAATTTAAACACAATAAAACCATTAAATATTAAGATATACATATTTGCAATAGAATAAGACATTGAAAGACATATAACATTTTAGTTCATGTATTTATTCTTTACTCAGGAAATGATCTTAGTTGTAGTTTTAAACTTGATCTTTGCCATATTATCTATGAATACTTTGAAAAAGAGCATCTTAAATAAAAGAAAACATCAACAAATTATCTTATTTTCAATGTAATTTTTGTCCTACTGGCTATGAAACTAAAAGTAAATGAAATAAGTCACTGCATGCAAAAATCAATAAAGTTGCATTTCAAATGTTTCCTGAATTAAGGCAGTTTTATCTATTAATTCTGACTCGATCAGTATTTCCTGATTTGCCATATACTGTAAATAGCTCATAGAACTTAACTACAAAAGCTTCCTAAAAGGAGAAAATTTACTTAGTTTCTTTACTTTCTGATCTGCCCAACTGAACAGTTCAAAGAACTCTACAACATAAACATGACTAGTTACTGGGGTGGTGGTGGTGGTGGGTGTGTCCAAGTATGGTAGCCTTACCTCCACACTCTCCCTCATTCAGAATCTCCATGGGCAGACTATTGTTACAGGCCTCCCTGCGGGCCTCACACGGGTTCTTGTACGTGTCCCTGTCCGGTCCGACCATCGCACACACACTGTCCTCCTCCAGTCCACTACACTCAGGACACTCGCACTTGGCCTTGTTAGCAATCACCAGACAGACCTCAGAGGACACTGTGCAGTTAAACTCATAACAGGGACCTACAAAGATAATAGGAAATCGCAGTTAATCTCACAATAGGGCCCTACAAAGATAATGGGAAATCACAGTTAAACTCAAATAGGGACCTACAAAGAATAGGGATAATTACAGTTACACCATAACAGGGACTCACTAATGGGAAATCACAGTTAAACTCATAACAGGGACCTACAATGAGTGGGGAAAATCAAAGTAACACTGATAACAGGGACCTAAAAAGATATGGGGAAAATCATAGTGACACTGATAACAGGAACCTACAAAGATATGGGGAAAATCATAGTGACACTGATAACAGGGACCTACAAAGATATGTGAAAAATCAAAGTGACACTGATAACAAGGACCTATAAAGATGTGGGGAGAATCATAGTCAACTAGACCTACAAAATAAGGGGACATCATAATTAAAACAGAGAGCAGAAAAGATAGTTTAGAGTCAAGGTTTATCTTGTAACATGGACTTGCAGAGATAGCGGATTGTCAAGCTCAACAAGATCAGAAGTTGATTTCCAACAAAAACATGAAAACACAACAAATCTCATTTTTAAGTGTCATCTTACCATCTGGGCAGGGATCCATGTAGCATTTCTTGACATCCTCTAGAGGGTATTTACCAGCCAAGAAGGCATCAAAGTCGCGGGTTGGTTTACGGGTCCTTGTCTGGGTCCCCCGCCCACAGGTAACACTGCAGGTGGTCCACGGGGACCAGTCAGAGGTCACCGGCTCTGTCAAAGCAAAGCAGATCTTATCAATAAAACTCTGCAATACAGCCAATAAAAGTACTGTAGATTCCTTATTTTATGCAAGTGCTAGAATCTGTGAGGTACGTTTCTCATGATTTTATGTAAATATTTATTTCTCATGTTTAATTAGGACTTTACAGAAGGTTTTTTTCCCCTTTGAATGTCACTTGTATTATGGTCAAGAAAGAGTTTACCTCCTGATTTGTCAAAGCATGGTGTTGTTGTGTTGAGGGGAACATGTTCCAAATCCAGCATACACATGACTTTCTTGAACACACACATGTTGGGGTAAAGGTCCAGCATGTTACTGCACACTTTTGCTAAGAATATAACAGAATTTACATATCTGTCAATACAATTTAATCATAAAATCACATTCAAACCTAATCCTGTAAAAAAAAAAAATCCAAATTGTAAAAATATATCATTACACCTTTGAATACATGATTCTGAGAATTTAAATATACATAGCTAGAACTGTTCAATCTATTATCTGACTTACGACTATCTGGCTGCGATTCCTCCGCGGTGCATTCCTCGCACTCGCAGGTTGGCTTTCCTTTGTCATCAATTCGACATTTCTGCCACGTTGGACACTGGTCTTGACAAACATCTGAATGAAAGAACAAATGGCAAATACAAGTACAAGTATTCATAATTTCAAGCAAGAATTGAAAAAGGAAGCATTACTTTAATAATACCTATGTTAATATATACCTTAAAATTCATAAATTGTTATAAAATGCCCATAAATAGTTAAGATTTTTCTGTTATTCACCAAACGTGATCACAATAAAACATACTGTTAGGTAGATACATAGATTTATTTGGTATTATGTCATCATACATAGAGACATACATATTGTACATACTATGTATCACACTAAGTACCAGAGTATGCCGATCACATTCATTATTTACCTATACATGGCCCTTTGTAGTCGACCCTCAGTCCAAAGTAACCACTCTTCCCTGTCTCACACGCCTCTATAATCAGGTCTTTCTCAGAATTGTAAGTTTTGCCATCTGTTCCACAAACCTGTCATTTATAATTCATACAATTGGTAAAATGTTAACTAAACTGAATGAAAAAGTAAGATTTTCAAGATCTGAAGATCATATACAAATGTAATACACTTGTGAGGTAGTATTTTTTTTTAGCCAATTCAGGAATGAGATATATGCATTAGAATAAAGAGAGAATATTACTTGTTATAAAGGGAGACAAAAAGACTTAAGTATGCTGTACCTGTCCTGGAATTTTACATCGATAGCCAAAGCAGGCACAGCACTTGACTGCTGATGCATCTAAAAGTATAAAATTTTTATTTTTCATGTGACACAATATATTTTTGTCAATCACAATCTATCTGTACAACCTGAGAAAATAAGTTGGGTTACCTCGATATCAGTTAACAGACAAACACAGAGAACAGACACATTACCATCACAGGGTTCACAGTGGTACCCTCCCGGTCGATTGAAGCACCTTGTGGAGGAGTTACATTTGTTCAGGCTGGTAATCTCACATTCATCAATATCTGTTGAGAATCAAAAATAGATACTGCAATAAAACTTGTGGAAAAAACTATTAAACCATTTTCATTTCAGTTGTACTCATCCTGCTTTCTTTTACTTCTTAACTTAAGTTTCCATTAATTAAAACTAATTCCTTATCAACAAATTTGCTCTGATGCCTTTAATTATTAGTTAATATCATTGTCAAATAATTCATCCATATCTTACCCTCACAAATTTCCCCAATCTTTGTAAACCCAGACCAGCATTCACAGCGGTATGAGCCTGGAGTGTTGATACACCGGGAATTATCTGGACATTCATCTGTTTGAGTGGCACACTCATCAATATCTACAAAAATATAAGATGTTATAATAAGTAAAATGCATCAGTTACAGTTAATTAAACTGTATTGAGCTATTTTATCAATATGAAAACTTCTGAAACTCTTGGAAAGGTGACAAAAATAACAAATCTTAAATACGTTGTATCCTGGCATCCTTAAGCTCAGCAGTAACTTTACTTCTTTTAGATGTTAAGCAAATGAAATATCACATGACATAACAAAAACACAAATATTCAACAGATGAAATAACAACCAAATGGTTAGGAATAACATGGTCCCTCTATTATGGAGCACTGCAGAGAGACAAACATTGCAAGTCAATGATTTTAGATCCTGTGTGTCATCAACATTTACCTTCACATTTGTTACAATCTCCTTGGTATCCCATCATGCACTCACACACAAAGCCTGTATCCGTCACCACACAGGTCTGATTCTTCCCACAAGGTTTGTTTCCACAAGGGTCATCTGCAAAAATTAAAACTTTGTATACATGACCACAGTGTTTATCTCAACATTATATACATTCATATTCTTCCTATAAATAAATCGAAAATATACTTTTTTGAGATCTAGATCTCCCCTTTTCTATCAATATTTGGAGAATTAACTTTTGAGATCTCCCCTTTTGTTGTGTTGTTATCTCCTTGACCTCTTGAACTATTGACCCTACTCACAAGTACAGTTTTGTCCATCTCCTCGATACATGTAGTTACAGTGGCAGCCATAGATACCATCCTCGAATTTACATGAGGCATCAGTGTGACATTTTAGTGGAGTAGAGTCAAACTTTTTGGTGGTCTCACTACACACCATGCTGACATCACAGCCCTCAGGAACAAGCACCTGCCCTGCCTTTGTAAAATAATGTAAGAAAGTCATACCACAAGGTCAGATTCTAAATATGTGTAAACCTCAATTCAGAACAGTCTTACAAAAACTATAATATCAACGTCTATATCACTAAATTCTAAATATCTTGGACCATTTGACTCTACTGTGTAATACAATGCAGTATATTAAATATTAGTATATTCATAAAATCTTGGATCCCCCTATTTTGTAGCACAATAACACTTTAACATCAATGTATACATCACTATTTATTATAAGATCTTGGATCCACCCACTGTGTAGTATTCCCCTTTGTAGTTACAGCCACAGTCTCCAGGGTTTACACATTTGTCCCCGTCCAGCACCATGCCCTCCTTACAGTAGCACCCCTCCTGACACAGGTCCTGGGTGGGCAGGGCCGCTGCTCCCATCACGTCCGCGCAGGTCTTCATACGGTCCGAGGTAGCACATGTCAGATACTCCATGTTCTCTCCACACGTTATCTCTGTAATGTCAAGGTGACTGAATTAAAAAGTATAATTAAATGTTGTTGGAGACAATATAAAATTACATCTTTTAATTTAAATTCATATCAACATTGACCAGCCTACGAATACTTGAATTCTTTTCCCCTCATATTGCTGGAGAATCATTTTAAAAGTACATTCACAGACCAAATTATCTGTGTCTTATTATAATTATTACTCTTCATCAACTTGGTATCAGAAATCTTTGAATTCACAATTCTAGCTTCTTCAATAATTTTGCAGCACAGATCACATTTCCTTTTGGTGTCAATAATATAGAACTAGGTGTTTCACTACTTACCACGTAGCTTGGGAGAGCTATATATCTAAGTGACAAGAACTATATGTACAGTTGGGGGTGGGTGGTGTTGTGTGTGTAATGCACCACGACTTACCACAGAGTTTGGGAGAGCGCCAGTCGGTAAGGTTCATGCCATAGTTGTTCTGACAGTCCTTGACCAGCTGACTAGCGATCTTACAGATTTCGTCGTTGACCCAGCACACGTCGTACACACAGGAAGTCTTATACTGCTCCAGGTCCGACGGCTCCATCCTCGTCAGGCAGGACTGTCAACAGAAAACACAGACACTTACTCATCAATCACATCATAGAAATACTGTACAAATCAATGCTAAAAACAGTTCACAATTGACCTTTCACTTTTATTACTAAAAATTGGATTTGCTCCCTGTTCAAATTATATATAAATGACTCTTTTTTATGCTTTTAAAGTACTTATGTAAAAAATATACCAAAATAATAATCTTATCATGTTTCTTTCATATCTGACATAGATATTAAGTACCCTTGCTATACTTTGCATGAAGGACCAAATTATTGTGTTTCACTTTCACATTTTTTTCGGCATAGTTGTAAAATTACATTTAATGGTTTGTTTACAGAGCGAAATACCAAATGTTGAGCGACTTTCAAGAATTATTCCTACTGCAGACTAACCTTCAATTTGCTGTTGAGGTCAAACACCTGGTTACAGTAGTACTCGGCGATCTGTTTCTCCGTCTCTTTACACTCTGGCTCCTCCGGTGGGGCGAAACAGTTGTGGGAACACGTAGGATTGTTGTCGGCATAACTCTTCACCACATAGGAGTTACCAAACTTGTTGAAGTTTTCAGTCTAGATAAAAATAAAATTATACTCAACGCTAGATATCACTCAAAGCAATAAATCATAACATGGTTCAATGAAATAGCCAAAATTTCTGCAGTAATACAACACTATATTCTACATGCCTCCACTGTCGAGCCCAGTAAAATCTCAAATTCCACTGCTCTTAAATTGAGCAAAGTGCAAATTACTTGATGTGTATGTCTCAACTAACAAAGAACTCCGAACACAATCAGATTTTCTCATGCAATCATGTATAATATACTCACGATTTCCCCGGTGACATCACACTCCGGCCCCAGCCTCCAGTCATCGTCCGGATTCTGGTTGTAGTCTCCACACAGTCCACACGTCTGGTTCTGGAAGCTCTTGGTCAGCTGGATCTCCACCGCCTGGAACCCGTCCCAGTTCACCTGTACTCCCAGCTCACTGTACACTTCCTGTCAATGATGCAGTACCATCACAATCCCTTTCTTATATCGTATAATGTTGTTTTTTTCCCAAAGGATTGAAATGAACAGACTTTAACGATCCTTTTTTTTTTTGCATTTTGAGATGAAACTTCAAAATATAGCAAAAATGACTGCCCCCCCCCCCCCCATTAATAACCTGTCAAATTTCTGTCATAAACTAGAACTGTCCTAATGGGACTAATAACCCCCGCAAGGCTAATTTCAAATAGGACAAATAATTAAATTGAATAATAAAGGTTTGGAACACATACAAAAAAAAAAAATTCTAGAACTGTAAAAAAAAAATTAGTTAACAAAGAAAAATTAAAATCAAAATTGTCAGAATTTCACGGTAAATACATATCTATAACAGTAATACATTTACAAATTTATGGTATCTGATGATATTTTTTTTTTAATTTAATTGATTTAAAGAAATACCAACAAAATGACAATAACCCCTCCCTTTGTAGTAAATGGAAATACCAGTAGCCAAGCAATGCTGTTCTGTTGATAAAACTTTCAATATCTTTCTAATAACAGTCTTGACAGATGCAATTAGTTGTTTCAAATTTTCCTCACTTTCTCTTATGGCACAATGGAACTCCATATCAGAAAATTGATCCTTAGGACTATGATTTTCTTTGATGAGCTTGTTAAATTTAATAAACTCCCAAAACATTACCATAATTACCATACTATGTAAAAATATGTAAAAAAGAAAATTTAATATTACAAACAATTTTAAAATTGCCAAAAACACTACAATCATATCTGTAATTTTGAATTTCATTTAAATTAATGCTCACTAGGGTCACTTCATCAATTTACTTGACTAATAAATTTAAACAACTTCTTAAAATAGTTTAACTTCTTTATTAATAATGATATTATTTATTTCCTTATAATAATAGAAACTTTTGGTTTACATGAAACAGTTTTTAAAAAGTCCCAAAACCATCACCCATTTTACAGATTATCAATTTCCCCTAAACACATGCTCCATCTGAACCATGGCTCAGATAATGGCTCCCTTGGGACAAATGAATTCAGCCACACTTGTCTTTGATGTTCTCATTAGCTCCCAAGAATTTATCATTGACAAACAAAAACTTTGCAATATCAGTTGATAGAATACTTATAAAAAATAAAAAAAATTATCAATTAAGACATAAAGACAAAGAAACCTCAATCTGGGTGTTTTTATATCAACATATTTTAGAGTGTTTTAATACTATTAATTAATTAATAAAATCTGTAAGGATTACCTCCCTTACTTTTCAACATTAGTGTACAATATATAGAATAAGGAAAATGAAAATTGTCATAAAATCATTAAATCTTGTCTGATCTTTAAAAAAATTGCAGGTGCACATCTTCAGATGGTGTTCAACATATGTACAAATTTTCAAACTGTTCCATGCAGTAATAAAAAATTCTATAGGGGGGACAAAGTTGCGTCTACAGACAGACAGACTGACAGACGGACGGACAGACGGACGGACAGACGGACAAGGTGAAACCAATATACCCCCCTAAACTTCGTTTGCGGGGGTATAAAAATGTGTGCATGAATTATATCTTATTTTAAGAGCTGAAACAGACTCTCACTCTCTCTCTCTCTCAAACTCAGCCTTTTGCATTACTGTAGTTTTAAGAGATTAAATTTAGTTCAAGATGTACACATTTCAGATACATGTGTAATTGCCTTTAATAGGACAACAATGACTGAGCCTTAATAAAGGAGGACCATCAGTATAGAACAAGAATATCACTGACCACCCAATTTCCATATCTTCTGATGAGTAGTCTCCCCTCTGGTTTGTATGGCAAGGTTCTCTTCAGCTGGTTTACTCTCACTTCATAGTTTTGCAACAACTCTACAGTCTGAAAGAGTTTTCATAAATTTCATGTAAATTTCACAACAGTTTTTACCATGAATATTAACAAAATATCAATTTAAAGTCAAGACTTGTACTTTTACATCATCATCATTCAACAAAATAACCCATGTGGAGTGGATTAAAGAGTCTCGGGATATTTTTAAGGGATATAGATCTCTAAAGAAGAAGGATAATGTGGCTCAGTATACTGCCACACTCCTACTAATACAAACTAGTAGTTTAATCCTTTAGCTCAGATGGAAGAGCCTTGGTTTTCAAACTTAGGGTCTTGAGTTTGAGCCTATAGTCGTGGACATCTCCCCTATTTTATTCACAACAAAAATTTACTCCAATTACATAAGCTGCAAACAGTAGCTCCAAAGGAAATTCGGGTTGACGGACCATGAAATAACAGTTCCATCCATATACATAAAACAGTATATTTACAGCTAACAAAAGTTGCCCAAAGGGCATGGTTTTGACTTGTTCAACCTATTTAAGAATTTCAACTTATTTAATGAATATTTTTGTCTGATTCACCAATTTACTTGCCTCAAACACTTTCTTAAAACCTCAGACAGTAAGAATGTTAATTTCATGTTGCTTTTTTTGTAACTGTAAACAAACCACACTATTAACTTAATGGGGCTGGTTAGGGTATTTAAAAGATAATCAGAGGCAAATAAAGTAATGACATTAAAAAATGTGTCAGGACTTTGTTGGTATTAAAATTTTCACAAAATATGTTCCTAAATTAGGTTAATAAATCTTAAAACATGCGCAATAAATATATAGATTTTTGTATGGAAGGAACTGAAGCTCCATAGTCCATCTACCCGAATTTCCCATTGAGCTACAGTTCTGCTGCTAACATTTTATGTAAAATATGATATGAATCTAAGCAATCATACATATCCAGGTAGGATGACGGTGACAGATTTGACCCAGGAGACTCCGGTGGCCTCTGGGCGGTCCTGGTTCCAGTGAGTGGTCAGGACTTGGTAGGTGGGGGTGGTACCGTGACAACCGTCCTTGGACATGACGTACTGACAGTCTCCCTGGAAGTGCAGCCATCGCTGATCAAACGAGATACAGTGGGGGTCACCAAAACAGGAACACAGACCAACAGCTGTAAACGGAGATGTACACTTTTTGTAAAAAACGCGAAGACTAACTGAAACCATTTTAATAGAAATGAACCAAAAAAACAAACTGCTATTCATACTTGTAATCCAATCTTTTTAATACCGGTACAAGGATTCTTATAATTATATAGTAAATAATTATACATGTGTTTTTAATTTTTATTTTTTTTTTTTGGGGGGGGGGGGGGGGTGGGGGGGTGTTAATTCCATATACTTTATGATAGATTTGGTAGCACTCACATTCACAGATCTTGCCATCTCCCCGATATCCACGCTTACACCGACACTCAAAGGTTCCCTCCAGATTGTAACACTTGGCATTGGGGTCACAGTCATTCAGACTCGGGTCCGCACACTCATTGATGTCTGAAAGAGAATATAATAATGGTAACTCCTTTGAATCTAATCTCTTTGTGTAAATCATCTTTATGTGTATTCAACTTTACTGTAAATTCTGCTAGAATGAGGATTTTCTGCAAAGAATACATTTGTATCCGAGTAATAGTCTATCGTCAACACAGATGTCTTGAATACCATGGCTATGTAGAAGTGAGTTAGAACCCCAAACCACAATTTCCTTAAAATATCTTAACCTCCATATCTCAATTCCTCTAATAAATTCAAAGTTTTTTTCTGGTGCCAATGAGTTGGAGATGAGGAATTCGGGAGTACGTACCCTGACAGGTGGTGGGGGAGGTTTGTATATAGCCAGCCTTACAGGTACACTTGAAGGAACCAATGGTGTTGGTACACACTGCAGAGTGGGGGCATCTCAACAGAGCACACTCATCGTCATCTGGAAACACAATCATCTTATTTCTGATATAGCTTTAGATACACAGGAATTGAGAAAGAAATCATGTTTCAGTACAGATATAAAATGATTGGCAATCTCTGTTATGCATTGTGAAAAATTAAATCCGATCACTACAAGTACATGATCATCTTAGCAATTGCCTAGCTTACCAAAACAGTTTCGTCCATTTGCCCACCGTCCGGGCTGCTCTGGGTATCCGTTGTATCCGGCCTTACATTTACAGCCGAATGATCCGTACTTGTTGATGCAGACTGCATTCGAATCACAGTCATCAAAGTCCATCTTACACTCATCCAGATCTTACCAATGAAAAAATCATGTTGACTTCATCAACAGTCACATTATGGAAATCCCAAATGAAACTATCTCTTTTTTTTAAAGAAATTCCCATACTGCATCAAAATCAATCTTTTTTCTAAATCCTAAAAATATAAACTGTCAAAAATTGAAATTTAAATTAAAATGCTTATGGGAAGTGCATATGAATAGAAATACTAGTGATACTTAAACCAAATTTTCCTTCACTTAAAAATTAAAGTACATACATGTATATTCATGGTTGAAAAAGTTCTTCAAATCATACCAAAGTCAACCTGTGCGCAGTATAGTTTTCCTAGAGTGATGATTCCCTGTGCCTCCTCCCGCTGGCTGTCCATGAAGTTGAGGGTCTTCACAGGGAGCTTACTGGTGCTGTTGATGACCCCTCCGTCACGACGCCACTGTAGCTCCGCCGCATCACAATTACATTTCCTGTAGGCAAACAACAGGAATGTGATTGCATGGCAAAGGGAGAAAAAGGTGAAAATAAAATAAAACAAGGGTCTGCACTGATCTAGGATGACCATTTTAACTCTCAACTGCACAATAAAGGGTAAAGTAAGAAGGATGGTTGAGGAATATGATTTTTCCTCAGAAATATGGATTTCCATGAAAAAATCATATCCCTAAAACAACGTTATTGTTATTATTGTGTGGTGACATTATAAATTTGACATAAACATAGTTATCAGGTAGACCACTGACCTAGTTCTGAGGATGGCCTCACTGACGTTACCCCCACACTGCTGAGACTTGGCACAGGTACACTCTCCCTCCCCACCGATCCCCAGGAATCTATTATCCTGTACATTGCCTCCTACCCAGTTAAACAGGTTGCTCCCAATAAACTGGAAAAGTGAAATCAAAGCACTTTACAATTCTATAGGTTACCCTTTAATACACATTAATATCAACAGATGTCCCATACCATCTTAAGAAAAATTATTACCTAACATATAACATAAATGTTTATTATGAAGAATTTACAGTAGTGAAATCTAAATGTTTTACTACAAAGTTTTAGCCATAAAGAAGAACACAAGACATACCAGAGTGTTGTAGCAGTCATACTTGACCGGCTGGAAGCAGAAGGAGGAGATATGGGTCAGCGATTCCACCTGCTCCTCCGTCACGTTGTTGTAGGTGACCGTCACCACCTTGGTTCCATCCACGGGAGTTTTTTCCTCCCTGTCGTTACCAATGATTGTTACCCCTGCACAGAAATAATTCTTATTAATTAGTGCTCCAAACTATATTATTTTTAGTCTCCCTCCAACTTCATTTCAAATATACAACTCATGTAATTACCACATTTATCTCTCTTGCATGCAAGATATCAAACAGACTGAAATACAGCGAGTCCTGGCTTATTATAACACAAAGTTCTAGCAAGGTATTTGTTCATTAACATAGCAAGCCTTCTGCATCAACATCTAACACTGGTACTGCAATTTTTCTTCTTTGTAGAATTTTGAAATGAATTTATCAAGTAAAGAGGAGAACCAGAAAAGACTGCAATGCACATACCATGGTTGGGCACCAGTTCCATATCACAGTACACAAAGAAAGGTTTGATGGTGGCTGTTGGCCAGATCATCACTTCTCCAGTCTTATATCCATTCTTGTAAGCTTCCTCACAATCCTTGGGCAAATCTGTAAATTTCATCGCATAAGATAATCAAAATCAAACATAAACTGTTTGAGAACCCCTATAATGCTAAAAGAATTTTGCACAGCAAGGGAATTTAGCAGGAGACTGTATGATTATTTACCGAACACCTCTCCAGGGGGCCCACACCTGACGTTGGTGAGGGTAGCGGTGGCCTTGGCACCACTAGTGGTCTGACCACCAAAGCTGAGTTCAGTCACTGGCAGGATGCTTCCATCGGTTACCTCCCCTACATCATAGGCCACCATACTGCCTGTAGAAATACAATGCCAACATTGAATTGGTCAATATTACAAATCCAAAAAAAAAAAATCTCTCTCTTTGTGACATAGTCTAACATTTGCAATCCAATCAGGGTCAATAACAACAGGTGTATAAGTCAGTTTTAATTTTGAACCCAGTATAAAACAAAATGCAATTCCCATTCAACAGCATTCAAATTTTGAGAGATACAGGTAACATCTTTACAAATAGGCTTGTGGGTTTAAAGGGTTCCATCTGAAAATGATTTGATTTAATGATGGACATATCACTGCAAATAGACAGTCTACCTTGAGCATTACAGTGACAGAGGTTCCTGACAGAACAGGTGTTGGACAGTGTACAATGATGGCCTACCTTTAGACAGGTGTTGGACAGTGTACAATGATAGCCTACCTTTAGACAGGTGTTGGACAGTGTACAATGATAGCCTACCTCTAGATAGGTGTTGGACAGTGTACAATGATAGCCTACCTTTAGACAGGTGTTCGACAGTGTACAATGATAGCTATCTTTAGACAGGTGTTGGACTGTGTACAATGAGAGCCTACCTTTAGACAGGTGTTGGACAGTGTACAATGATAGCCTACCTTTAGTTAGGTGTTGGACAGTGTACAATGATAGCCTACCTTTAGCATCACAATGACAGAGTCTCCCAGCTGGACAAGTGTTAGTCAAGGTACATGCACAGCCCTCGGTAGAGGAAGCATACCCAGTACCAAAACTGGACACACTGGAGCCATTGTATATATCATAGTAACCAGCGTCTGTTATAGGACTCTCCACACATTCATATTGGATACCCTGTCAAAAGAGCAAGTTTTTTATTCAGTCATTGCAATTAGGCCACAATAAAAATCGTTTTTCCAGCTGCATAACCAAGTTATTCATGACAAGTGTTATATCAGTAGGATCAAGAAGATAAATCACCTGGTGACAGAAGGATGACCTTGATGTCAGTTCGTGGATTTGTTCTGGTGTAGCATCGGGGTACAGGATGGAGTGCTTGTTCTTCTCCGGGTCTGGCTGTCCAGTCACTGTCAGCTTGAAGGGCACACCTGGCTCTTCAACAGGAATCTATCAAAACAATTCAAACATGGGTTTTCTTACTTGGTATTAAAACCATTTAGTTAAACACATGTATATGCATTATCAAAATTGATTTGGATGACCTCTTAAATGTAACAAAAAACAAAGGAACTCCAACCTCAGTGATGCCAATTCTTTCATTGGTTTTGAAGTCACAGTAGGCAGGGAATAGTGGCACTCCACCTGCACCGTCGGGGTCTATAGCGTATAGGTTGTTCCTTAGTGGATTCTTGTCCATCTTGGCCAGTTTGATTTCATTACAATCAGGATACACATCTGCAGCAATATGGCCAGATATATATATATAGGGTATACAGGGAGATAACTCTGTCTTGTTACAATTCACCCAGTCTTAAATTCACCTTCTAACAATAAGGGCAAAAGGGGTGAAAATAAAATTGGGGGGGGGGGGATATTTCTCTGCACACAGTTTTTGAAACATGATTTTTCTGACACTTTTGAACTACTAATATTATAATAAATGTAAAGCATTTAAAATTATACGTTCTTGCAATTTGAGAAAACATAAATTACAATCATAAAGGAACTACTCGGAATCTACGAATCTAAGGAATCTACAGTATCTCTCTTACCATAACACTTCATGGCGCCTGTGACGAGTTTCCTCTGCTGTGTGGACTGAGGGAGGTTGATCCAGGAGACCGGGAGGAGGTCCTTGACTGTGATGAAGCCTCCGTACACCTCCGTTCCCTGGTGAGTACAGATACAGCTGCCCGCCTTACACTGGATGCCTCCTCCTACAAATAGAGAAATAAACATCTTACTGACCCCAGGTGTCTAAAAATAACTCACAGATACAGCTACCGGCCCTACACTAGATGCCTCCTCCTATGGATATAGAATAAAAGTCTTACTGATCCCAGTAACCCCACAAATAACTTACAGATACTACCTTATACTGGATTCCACTTCCTATAGATATAGAGAAAGAAACATCTTACTGACCCCATGTCCCTACAATAACTATCAGTTTAGCTAGTGGCTCATTCATATACAATATATTTGAGTATGGTAAGATTGTCAAGTTTTCTCCTCACAGCCAACTGTGCTTTATGTGGATTTCAGGTGAAAACAGCACTTGCATGAATTTAACACATAAATTCACTTCATATAAATATTTTTCAAATGCATTTCAATTTTATTTAAATACAAGATAAGACAAAAATATTCCATAAGGACAATTAACATAAAATCCAATTTATGTGAATTTAACAAAAGTGCTTTTTTCACTTAAATTTTTTTTTATTTGAAATTCATGTCAACAAGATGATCATTCCCTGAGCTGCAAAGTACATACTGTAAACGTATTACATTTTGCTGTGTATTCTATTTAGCGTTTTTGGCAGAAAACGGCGTCCGCTAAATCAAGTACATCGCCAAATGTAAAATATGTAAGTAGATAAAAAGTTACATATAGAAATGCGTTAAATCAAATCTACGCTAACTTGTTCAAAAATCATATTCCGCCAAATATCCTACATGGTAAATACAGCTTACTCCACTTATATTGAACTCGCTTATTTTGAAATTCCGCTTATTTTGAAATAGAAATAAATCCCCAGTTTTTGCCTCTCATATTCTTTGCATTGATTTCACGGATATAATGAAATCGGTTATTTTGAAATATTGCTTATATTGAAGCCACTGATCGGTCCCCAAAAGTGATAATTAGTTGTTTTTAAAACGGTTATATTGAAGTTCTCCCTGGCGGCTGTCGTCACGGTTGGTGACAGTAATTATGCCAGACTGACCGGTTGATATACAAAGGTGTGAATTGATAAGTTCTCTTCATGTGTGTTTTTATACTTTTATTAAAAAGTAAAATTTATTCACTGTTTAATTTTTTGTTTTTTCGAATACGGATGTATTGGGGCTAGACGTAATATGGAAACCCCACGGAAAAGAAATACCTTATCTCCGGACGCTAAATACAAAGTAGTTATGGCTATTAAAGCCTTAATTCGAAATAGCTAAGGATTTTGAGATTATCGCGTGTACACTTACGATGATATACAAGCAGCGTTCAGCAATATTTGAAGTGTTTGGGTGTGGTGATTTTTCTCTAACATTTTTCTAAAACGTAAAAGAATGCGATCCGAGATTATGATGAGGTTTAAGAGAGCAACAAAACGAAACTTACAAAACTTTCGGATATAATTTTAATCAAACTTTCAAGGCCTAATGTTCTATGAAATCCGTTTATTGTAATAGATAAATGATGATCTAATAATTTGTTCGGGTTTGGTTTTTTATGCTTACATCGGGATTGAGCTTTAAAAAATGGCGGCTTCACGTCAGTCAATTTCGCTTATATTGAAATACGGATATATTGAAATAATTTGCATGGTCCCCTGAATTTCAATACATCCGGAGTAAGCTGTATAATACGTTTACAGTATCCACAGGAATACCAATTCCTTACAGTACCTATCCACAGGATTACCGATTCCTAACAGTACCTACCCTCGGCCTGTGGTTCCCAGTCGTTCATCTTGCGCCCTGTTTGTTCACTGGGCTGGGGTGCTCCGTTACACAGGACATAGATTTCCTGTTCACAGTACTGAGACTTCTCCACCAGACTGTGAACCATGGTAATGTTAAAGAGGTAGTACAAAATTTCTATCTCTCCTGGAATATACTCCACGATAATCTCTGGTTCCTTTGGTCGAATTTCCTATTTGCCAAAAAGAAACAATCCAAATCAGATTCTTAGAGAGAGTAAAGCACATAACACAAAATAATGGATTTATCAATTAGAAACAAAGCTTTGCAGTTAAAGTTAGTGAAATGAATACATTTAAAATATCTTACTGTGAATCCAACTGGAGGATGTGGAATGTAAGAGCAGTATACTGGGAATCCAGGCTCTCCGGACCACAGTCCATCCGGATCCACATAAGTTGTTACATTCTTCAGTTCTCCAGTGTTCCTTCTGGCCTGACACGAACCATACATTCCTGTGAATGTCAGATCATGGCTTATCTATACATCTTTTACCTTCCTTAAACATTAGTAACAATGTGCAATAGTCTCTATTTTCATCACATTTAATAAAGTTTTGGTATCTTTTAATATCTTTTCTGATCAATTAAAGTCAGCCTTATTTATAGATTTAACGAGTATACAGTATGAAATAGTTCCATAGAAGTTACAATAAATTACTATGATAATCAATAATGAAAGAATATCATACAGTCTCATTCTACTTTTTCAACAAAGAACAAAAGAGCAGTATACCAATGCCAGTATCTCACCAATAGGTCCACTGTTGCAGTGAAGGTTAGACACCACATAGGCCGCTGTACGACTGGTCATCACCGGAGTGGTGGGGTCCAGGGTGATACACACCTCACACACAGGGAGGCGGGTCTTGTCGTAGATCCATCCGTCGTCGCTGCGACTCTGACCGTCCTCGAGGTCACAGTTACACTTGGCCCCTGCCGGTCCCTCACAGGTACCACTGGTTCCGCAGGCACATGCATCTATCCCACCCGATCCTCCCCAACCTGATGACAAACAAACCAAGGAACAGTCAGGAACAGTCACTTAAGTATATCTCCAACACTCAAGAATACTTCAATGTTGGCTTTGATATAAAAATCTGCATGCATATATGGTCATTTAAAATTTTTTGTAAACACTGACGTTTTTTTATTTTATGGAAAATGTTGACTTGAATTTTTTTAAAACCCACACACTAACCTTTCTTGAGAGTTCCATCACATGTACTGTAAGAAACTTTGCCAGTTTTGGGGGCGTTTTTACAGGTATACCTCAGGTGTTGTGTACAATGACTACTTTTCTCAACCAAAGCCTATAAAAAGTTAACAAGATTTAAGCACAAAAATTGAGCACATTGCACTGACATGTTAAACAGATAAAAGGGTGAATCTTCTGCTTGCATAAAGCTATACCAACAACCAACCTGTATCTGTTCTTTGGAAATGTCTGGCTCGTAATCGATTTGAAAACATTTGGTTACTGGAGAATCCCCTGGCTGACCATATGTGTAGTTAAAGTAGCCTGAGACAAGGAAAACACATATTTCAAAACAAGTACAAGTACTACTGTATACAGGGAAATACTAGTCCCGTGTTGTTTTCATCCCTTTTCGCATGCAAACGGTTTCACCCTGTCTTGAATTCATCAAGACAAACTTTTGTTTAAAGAGAAATTATATAAGACATTAAAATTCGCCCAGTCTAAAATTTCCCTGCTCACAACGAAAGCAAAAGAGGCAAAAATAAAACAAATGTGAATATATTTCTGTATACAGTAATACAGTATATAAGCATGGAATTTTTTTTTTTGAAAATCAAAAAATTTTGCACATCTCTAATGCAAGCAAAATATATCTAGGACTTATTCAGAGAGACACTGACCTGGACCAATTTTGATGACAGTCATTGGGAACTGACAGCTGACCACAAAAGGATCCACTCCCTCTGCTCCGTCCGGATCTACCGTGTAGTCACGGTTACTGTCCAACATCTTCTCGCTCTCAAACCTCTTGCCAATCATAAAGTTGTAAAGATCTGCACAGGTAGGGAACACCTCTGCAAAGACAAAAAACACATGTGAGTCCTTTACAAGTCAATTTTAGCTGTGAAAGGAATTTTATGAGAATAAAATGCTTCTAATGGACAAATAATTTCAGAAGCTGACCTAAACATCTGAGTGGACCAATGTCGACAGTAGACGTTCCAGTGACACTGAAAACCATTTTCTTGACTGGTAACACCTCTTTGTCCACCAAAGTCCCTGTGTCATTTCTAAAAGGATATAATAAGACTATTTTAGCACTAACAGATATATTCCAGGTATAAAACTCTGAAGCACAATGAATCGAATATGAAGATCATCAGGCCATTCCAGCCCACTGACCTGAATGTGCTGTCATTGATGTCGCAGTTACATTTGGTGGTGGATCCCCCCGCACAGCTCTGGGTCAGACTACAAGCACACCCCTCTCCCTCCTTACCAGTGTAATAGTAGTGCTTGGTACCACTAAGGTCCTCCCAGTAACCAATCGAGGTCCCATCTACAAAACCAACATGATAAATTAAATTAAAAATACAAGACACATAAAATAACTGTAGGAAAAAAAATTTGGAATCATTGAAATGGATTCTTTCCACTTTTTGATTTTTATAATTGATTTGTGATGGAACAGTAAGAATTTGATAAATCATTACTTAATTAGTGCTAAGTTGAAATATGTTTTCTATGTGGAATAAATTTTTACGGGGATTGTACAGGCCAGTATTCATTGATGTTTAATAATTAGTATACCCCTTATCTGAGAATTTATATTTCTGAAATAACAACAGTCAGTTGGTTGGCTCTTGTTTTTACACTGAAAATTCAAACTACATTTTAAATTTCTGAAAGAAATGTAGACCTACCTTGTGCAAACACTGGAGACTTGACACAGGAATGGACCACAGACTGAGAACAGTACACTGATCGGACGCGTAGTTTGGCGAGCTGCTCATCTGTGACATAGCGGTACTTAAATGATAGGCTTCCTCCTATAATTGTTTGCTGGAAAAGAGCATAGAATATTCTGCATTTGTTATATGTAACAGTTCTTATGTTGATTGAACTACCTGTTTCTACAAAAAATGATTTAAAAATCTGGTATGATTTTTTAAATCATTCTAAAACAAATTTCACAGGAAACTTTAATAGAACAAGGAAGGCATTGAAATCTTTGAAACAAAATGTTGCAGGGATTTGGACAAGAATTTAGGGGTTTGCACAAGAATTTCATGTCCAGACACAATGCTAAAAAGTTCAACACTTGTGGTTTGAGATAGTATAATCACCTGTGATTCTTGCTCGTGATGTACAATGGTAATACCAAGTGGGGGCTCCACCTGCATCTGACATTCAACAGGGAAGGGCTCCACATTGGTGGGGTCAGACTTGTCTCTTGGGGCGGGGCCATCAACATCTACCATGTATGTGTAGCTGTAGTTCTGACCTCTGTTGAGATAGCCTTGACAGTTTACCTCAAACCCTGGAAATAATGAACAACTATTCCGTCAGGACATTGTAAGTGAGGTAGAATCAAGCAAGCATAATACTGTAAACAAATATATTTGCACACTCAAAATTTAGGGGAATCTTGAATTCCACTTCAACTGAAAAAGGTAATCATAAAAAACATTTATGGATCCAAGTGTCAAAATGTGTTTGCTGAGCAATTCTAATCCATGCTGTTAAATTAGCTGACAAAAAGGTCAATCAAAAGGCCTTAAGATGCGGTTTTGCAAAATAAATCAAATCAGATTAAAGAAACTGTTGCCTTTTAAAATAGAAGGGATATAAATGGTTCTAGTGGATACAAGCTTGACAATGGTAATGTCAGAATGGTTTACCAAATTCTTGTCTGCTACATTTGAGGGGGGCCACAAAATACTGTCCACTGCTACTGTCCCCAATCTCATTGAAGGTCACAGACCCAACGGGGAGGTCCTCTGGTTTTGTGACAACACCTATGTCTTTCCTGGGTCGGCCATCCATTGTGTCACAATTACACTACATCAAAAAAATTTTTTCTATATGTTCTATTATTTTTTCTTTACAACAATATTTAAATATCACAAAACCTCTTGCATTTGACAGTAATCTATCAGAAAATCTCATTTAATTTAGTCAAATGTAATTTAGTTTTCCTCTTATTAAAAGCATTTATAAACCCTTTCAAAAAATCCTTCAAATTTTTTGACATATTTTTCTGACTATTGTAATGTCTTACGTTTTTGTCTGGTTCGGCACAAGTCTTGGTCAGACCACATCCACACATTCCTGCCACCCCATTACCGCCGGGCCAGTAGTCCTTGACCACCCCATTCAGGTCGCTGAAGAATCCCTTCTTGTCCCCTCCATTCATCAGCCTTGAATCCTGATAACACCATTAGCATTTTGTAAAGCAAACGTTATAAAATCAGTTTTCTCACATGAAAATAAGTATTTCATTCATAAATACAAGAGAAAAGCTGTCAATGTGACAGCAAACCGGGTTTTCTTTTATGTGAACTGTATCCATAATCCTATCACCACGTATCCAGTGAAATGGAGTACCCTATATGCAACATTTTGCCAAAAAATGACTAAGTTCAAAAGCTAGTATTTTTTTCATAAATTATCGGAAATCAAAATCCTAGCAATATGCACACCTCTGATATATGAACAATTGATCTGCAAAAGAACAACTTCCTATCTTGAAAACTGTAGGAGGAGTTATCCGTACAATGAGGGTACCCTATATGCAATATTTTGCCAAAAAATGACTAAGTTCAAAAGCTGGTATTTTTTTCATAAATTATCAGAAATCAAAATCCTAGCAATATGCACACCTCTGATATATGTACAATTGATCTGCAAAAGAACAACTTCCTATCTTGAGAACTGTAGGAGGAGTTATCCGTACAATGAGGGTACCCATATATGCAATATTTTGCCAAAAAATGACTAAGTTCAAAAGCTGGTATTTTTTTCATAAATTATCAGAAATCAAAATCCTAGCAATATGCACACCTCTGATATATGTACAATTGATCTGCAAAAGAACAACTTCCTATCTTGAGAACTGTAGGAGGAGTTATCCGTACAATGAGGGTACCCTATATGCAATATTTTGCCAAAAAATGACTAAGTTCAAAAGCTGGTATTTTTTTCATAAATTATCAGAAATCAAAATCCTAGCAATATGCACACCTCTGATATATGTACAATTGATCTGCAAAAGAACAACTTCCTATCTTAAAAACTGTAGGAGGAGTTATCCGTACAATGAGGGTACCCTATATGCAAAATTTTGCCAAAAAATGACTAAGTTCAAAACCTGGTATTTTTTCGATAAATTATCGGAAATCAAAATCCTTGCAATATGCACACCTCTGATATATGTACAATTGATCTGCAAAAGAACAACTTTCTATCTTGAGAACTGTAGGAGGAGTTCTCTGTACAATGAGGGTACCCTTTTGGCAGCTGCCCGCCCGCCATTTTCACCATTTTAATAACCGGATTTTTCCGTTGGAAAACCCGGTTAATAAATTTTAATATGATGTTAAGACCTGTCATTATACAGATCTTAATACTGTAAATTTGGAAATATCTTTTAATTGTCTTATGTTTCTATAGAATTTCCAAACAAACACTCAGGAAAGTTTGGTAATAGTGATCGAATTATTAAGAATTACCTCAACAAAAATGAAAACCCCAAAATTTGCCAAACCTATACCCACAAAATTATAGTTTTCAGTGATTGACATACAGTGCAGCTGTACTCCACTTCCTGCCGACAGAAGGCCGACTCCTCAATGATCTTCAGTATGGACGGCTTGTCAATGACATAGGTCAAACTGTGTTGTTCTGGGGCTGTGGGGCTGACTGGGTCATAGCTAAAAGGCAATCATTAAACTACTGAAACCAATCTGTTTACTGTGGAATCATTAATATAAATTTATGGAACCTTAATTCTATTAACACAATTACTAAACAATTAAAACTATTGATTCTTGCTCAAATATTCCACTTGGATTATATTTTCTTGTGTCCTTTATTTAAATTGTTATGAAAATGAGGAACTCGCAAAAGTTTTATTTAAATTACCAATTAACATTTATCAATATGATTTTTAACCAATACTTATGACCATCTTTAATACATATTTTCAATTATAGATATTTCAACTGATGCATCTTAAAAATCATCCATTTTCAATAGATATTTCAATTGATGCATCTTAAAAATCATCCATTAAATAATACTACAGAGTACTTTACAAGGAATTGCTATCACTGACTTGTCGTGGGGGATGACGGTTATCCCTACGTGAGGGTAGGACTCCATGTCACAGTGGACTAGGACCGGGTTGGCGGGGCCATCAGGGCCGTCTATATCAATGATCTGAGGGCCATCCTCCTTAACCTTGTAAAGAGTGTTAAACTTGGCATCATCACAGTCAATGGGGAAATCTGTTCAAATACACAACACATCAAAATCAAACTGTTTAACAATATGCTCTGGTAACAAACATTAGCATGAGAAAAGACTTAAGTATAAAAAAAGAGTTTTACTCAATGTAATAATTATATGATGAACCCAATAACTTTGCTATTTATAGTATCTATCTCTAAATATAACTAATGATATCCACAACATATAAAATATCTTTTTTAAACAGAGTGCTTAAGTCATAATTTAATTCACACATTGAAATATGCATGTCATAAGATTAAGTAATGATAATAAATGTGCATGTTCCATAATACTAGTCAATATAATTACCAAATGGTTTAGGTCCACACACTACATTTCCAATCTCAACATCCATCAACTGAGATGAGCTGTCAAGACCAAAGTGAACCTTCTGTATCGGCAGTAGAGCCTTGTCCAGTATCTTCCCTTCGTCCTTGACCCCTGACCTTGTGCCGTCACAGTTACAGTTGGCCTGTCTGGTCTCACAGTATCTCATTTGACCACATGAACACTGTTTTCATAGAATGTAATCAGTTTATTTGTGAAGACATGGTTTACAACAATAGAAATTGAATTTATTGTTGTAATATTCAAGTTTTTTTTTTAATCAGATGTTCAGACCTTGCCCTGGAATGTAGCCCCTCCCCACGTCTTGTGTTGAGTTCCTTTGCCATCGACCCAGTAGTCATTGCCATCCAGAGTTTTAGCATTGTTTCTGCATGTTGTTCTGAATTTAAAAAATAATTGCAGTACTGTATCTATTGAATATACCAAAAAGTATTAGTTTACCATGTATTTAAACTATTATTATAAATAGTAATTTGTTTTTGCTAGAAAACATCTTTTTCAATAAATAAAAGCAGCTCAAATATGCTACTCAAATATCTATCAATGTAACATCGGGACGGGATCAACATTCATCAACAAGTCTCACCCCATGTACTGATAGCAGAAGTTTGAGGTCTCTATGACCTTGGTGATCTGAGGGTGGGTGGCATTGTAGGTGACCGTGACCTCTGGACGACCTTGAGTGATCTGTGTTGTGGGGGCAGTGGTGTTCATGATGGTGATTCCTAGGTTCGGGCGCATATCACAGTAAACCTAAAAAGACACCATAATACAAACACTCCTTCACTTCAGATATTTAGCCACAGTGACTATAATTCATATGCTGCTCAGTTTTACTCAGTTGAGACTTATTGCACATGTACAGGAGCCTGTTTATTCACATATATGTATGATTCTAATGCAAGACTGGGTAAAACTTAAAAAGCAAATAGTTATTGTTGAAGATTATTGAGACTATATTGTGTAATAGGACAGTATAAGTTGCAGGAATCCATTCCAGAATCTTATATTTGACACATTGCAAAAAGAGAATCTTATCTAGAGGAAAATACATATCATTTAATAGATAATTGCTTATCATAAATTGTCTTTGTTATGAAGGACAAATAATTTGGCTGGAAAGGTGACCTGGAACTCAGGAATGGGTCCTGTGCCATCAGCATCAATTGTGTACACTCCATCTTTGGACATCTTGTTCTTTTGGAAAATTTCATCACAATTTTTGGGCATTACTGTAAAGTGAAGATAATGACTGTGTTGTACATATGTCATAACAAATTGTTGTCTATCAAGTTGTACAAGAAGTATTTTTTATGTCACAAAAAAATCTATTTCAATATACTTATAGTATTAATGCAAAATGCAGAGTATAAAGTATTAATATTATGATTGAAAGTGTTTCTGGGGGTGAAATGCAGCTTATGGGATTTAATATTTTCAATACTGGAGTTATATCTATTTTCATTATTCATATTTCATAAGTAGACGACAATACAAAAACAGAAATTGATAAAACATTAGTGTGTACATATAGATAACTGATATGAGCTAGATGGTATGTAATCAGTTTCTGATACTGACGCGTGCAGGATTTTCCACTCCCAGTATAGCCAGCATTACAGATGCAGTAATAGCTTCCCACGATGTTCTCGCACTCCGCATTAGGGTCACATGTGTAGGTCTTCAGATCACACTCATTGACATCTACAAAGTTAAGGTAAGTCATTTTAAATACGAATTAAAGAACCAGGTGTCACATCTACATGTTGTACTATCAGTTGTCTTGGTTAAGATCTGATGCGGGTTTTTTTTTTTTTAATCTTACCAGCATCTAAATATTTAATATATGCATCCTATCAACATCTGATTATAAAAAAAATATACGCATATTTTTTTCATCAAATGTTTTATTTGCATATCTTATGGAAATCTGATGTGTGTTTTGCATTTACATAACTCAAACAATTTATCAATGTAAAGCATCTTTGACAAAAACAACTTTTATTCCTATATAAATATACATTATCATCCTTGTGTAAAAAACTTTAAGTAAGGACAAAAGAGTATGCATGTACCAGTAGAGTTTGTTCTGTAAACTATGGTTAAGGTCAAATAATAAAATATGTGTGGTTAGATCCAGTCACTAGACTGTCAGGGTTTTATCTGGCCTAATTTCTTACTACTGCAATTCCTGTTCTACCTACTGTGGAATCATTTAAATTCATGGGGGCCAATTTTCGTGGATTGTTGGTTTTTTGCTTATTTGTGGAGATGTAATTTCGTGGATGTGTTGGTTTTCAGTTTTAATAAATTGACATTCTCCAATGTTATCATCACTGTATTACATATTTATTGCTATTACCATTTGTTAGAAAATCCATGCAATGTGCTGCACATATTATTTATAAAAATTTCATATGCAATAAGATGTATGTCTTACGCAATAAAGAAAGTTGAAGTTGAAGTTGAGGTTTTCAGTTTTAATAACTCTTTCAAAACTTGTTTTCGTGGAGGACGTAAATTCGTGGGGGAAGGCTACCCACGAAAATTGAGCCACCACGAATTCTAATGATTCCACAGTATACAAAAGGTTCTATACATAAAAGCTACACATATATAGTTATCTACATAGTCAAATCCTTCCTATGGTGGGTTCCTTACACACAAAGCTAAATTTACCTACACATCCTTCTTGTACATATATATACCATTCAGTGGGTTCTTTACATTTAGATATATATATATATATATATTTACATATACCACTCCTCGTTATACTGAGGGTTCTGGTATAGGTCCTGTTACATCAATCAACAAGTAGTTTCACCTACCAGATCTGTCATACCTGTACAATGTGTTCCATTTCCAGTGAAGCCACCATTACACACACATTCTGAGTTCACACAAACAGCATCACTGTGGCATTGTTCGTTATGTGTACAGTAATCTGCAACAGTAATGCAAACATGAAGTTCATAATGAGCAAATATGTTCAACAATGATTTACCGAGTACATGGATACGAAATATTATGGGCAAATGCCTATTTTATAATAACAATGGTACAATGATTTACATGTATATAAAACAATATGGGTGAATATCTTCAACAGTGGTTTACATGGAGTCATATAAATATCAGTCAAATAATCATTTTCATAGTGTGTAGAATATAAATTGGGTATAGGTATCCTTACAAGTGCAGTTATAGCCATCTCCTTTGTATCCGGCTTTACATATACACTCAAAGGTTCCCAGCTGATTCTGACAGTTAGCATTGACATGGCATGGATTTAACGTAGCACATTCATCAATGTCTACAAAAATATATATCAAAGTATAACAATGATTTCAAACACATATATACTAGAGGGTACATCTTACCAAAAAATATTTTTTAATCATCAAGTTATGAATATCAAATTAATTAACATAATAATGACTTCTATGGACATATTGGTTAATAAAAATTATTACATAATGTTGAAATAACATAAGCAAGTTTTAAAACAGATATGTGTGCATTTTTGCTGTCTTAACCATTATATAATTTTGTATTAAAAGACAAATTTAAATTAAAAATTTAATACAACAAGTATATACTCGCACAAACCCTGATATTACCTTTGCAGTCATTTTTGCCATCACCCTTGTATCCAGAATTACATTCGCAATATCCGCCTGCTGAACAGAACGCGTAGGAGTGGCACTCCTCCGCTGCTGTTTCATTGTTGCACGGATGGTGGTCTCCCGCTAAAGTTAATTCAAGAATCAATAAACTTTAAAAATGGTACCTTCTAATTATGTCCATTAAAATAGAATTCTTCATGCAAAATTGGCATATAAAGCACATTTATTAACCATTTCACTATTACCTGTGTTACTCTTTAGCAGGGTAATTGGATTAAAGTTTCTCCAAGTTAGTTGGTATATTCGATCCCAATTTAAGGGGACTTCGATTTCCATTTGGCTTAATTACTCTATATTATACAATTATGGACCTCATTGTAGGTTGATATGTAGTAATATGGACCCACGTCATGTGATTTCGACCAAAGACACAGAAAAGTGTTATCAACCGAGCTTGCAAGGTCGATATCACTTTTTGTATCTGAAATGCCCCTCTAGCTTATTTGGTAGTTGCAATACAAGCTAAAAAATATGTCCACAGGGATTTTGCATTGCAAAGTAACCAGATGATAATATTGAAAAATTGGGTATTCTGGATGACTTCCAAATGGAGAAAAGATGTCAAAATTTCCAATAATAAATATCCATTAAAAAAATATTTTTTCAATCCTGTTTATTTGTCTGAGTGAAAAATTATAATGTTGTCAATGAAAATATCTTGGATATTTTCCCTTTCATTAATTTCAACTGTACTTTTTTCACAGGTATGGGTTTTGTTATCAAAATTCGTTGAAATGTGACAATACAATAACTTGGGACAGCCAGACTATAGATTATAATAAAATGACAATGATACAAAAAATATTGCCATTGCATCATATTCAACAAAAGAGATGTCAGTTTTTGCTGCAACAATGCAATTCCACAGGTACATTATAGGGTCATATATATGCAGCATATGTACAAATTACAGGAGTACATGTGTTACCCAGTCTGCAGCCAGTGTGGTTGTCCCCCTTCAGTCCGTCGCCTTGGTAATCTGGTTTACAGGTACAAGTAAACGACCCGTCCACATTGTCCGTACAATCGGCATTGTCATCACAGAGAATATACTTATCTATTGAGCACCGGTTTTCTGTCTGGGCTAAGAATTCAAATAAAAAGAAATGATCAAGCACCGGTTTTCTGTCTGGGCTAAGAATTCAAATAAAAAGAAATGATCAGATGATAAGCATGCTGATCTTAACAGACAAATATAATCATGAATGATAACAGTAGTCTAGGCTAATATACATAACCACGTTATGTACAGACGTCTGTACGTGTATCAAAGTACCTTAATATGGGGCTCGTGTATGGTCAGATTTAAATAACAGTTATTTATGTCTCTGGTACGGTGTAGAAACGTCATACAAATATTTAAAAACGGATTTTTCCTCCGTTGCATTGACTTTTCCCTCTCAACTTTTTTCTCTATGCAAATTCATAAGTAAAAAACACGAGGTGTCGACCATTTCACAATTATAATTGCGTTACCTTAAGCCGATTTTCAATGATTATGAATGATTGTACCTACCGTTTTTGCTTAAACATTTTACATCTCTATAACCAGTGGGAGGCTAGGCTACTTCACAGTAAAAAATGTTAAAGGCTTTGCTATTTGTTTGTGTAGTATGACAGCTTTGATTTTCGCGCCCAAAAGCGAGTTAACTCGTACAATAGTTTATTCGCAATTAAGACTTCAGACAGATTCGCGTTGAAGTGACATGACTGACACCCCCTGGTCTTACTATATATATATATATATATATATATATATATATATATATATATATATATATATATATATATATATATATATATATATATATATACGTCTTTTATATGAATATGTGGTGTTTAAAGTTTGATATACATTGAAAAACTCGAAACTAAAATTGCTTTGTTGCAGGATCTGTATCTGGTATCTACAGTATGCTAGCATTTAGCTTCGGGATGGGGGAGTAGCGGACTTGCTCCGTCCCCTTTCTCTCGAAAAAGAATTCTTACTTAAATCTACATATGGAAATTGGAATTTGAAGGAACTGCACCTCCCCCACTTATTCTGACCATGTTATGAATTAAAGGGGAAATCAACTTTGTCATTTTGGGATTTTGAAGATTGGGGATGTTTTTATTTTCGCTTTTTCTCAAGATTTGTGGAAAGTTTGTACCCCTCTACTTAAAAAACGATGTTATGTGCCTCGTATGCCATTGAGTGTTTTTCCAAACATATATTTTCCAATTAATTCATGTTTGTAATTTATCATATCAATAACATATATATTGCTCGTATCAGTTGTCACCGACATCTAGGCCTATAATAGTGTATAGATATGATCTCACTTTTCAATATAATAGGTATGTTGACAAATCATTCCTTACCAATACTGACAATATTGTAGGAGTGATGCATGTTTTACCGATTTTAACACGTTCAGTGAAACAGATATAGAGATACATGTATGTGGGACGTACCGTGGACAGATATTAAGGCAGATATCCACACTGTGGCAGTGACGATGTGGATACTGTTCATGGCAGCTCTGATGTCGACCTCTCACTCTCTACAATATATCGTTAAAAAAGAGAAGAAACCAAAATTCAGTATAAAACACAAATCTTTATAAAATCATGAGCTCAACATGATGCTTTAACTTGATGATTAATTGGAATGCTTGTAAATGTTCAGCCCCAAATTTTTATTTCAAATTTTCTGGGGAAAAACGAGAAAATGTATTGTTTTATGAAGCGGATTTTCCCTTAAAAAAAAGCTTGCTATGAAAGGGGAACCCAATGACATGATCAGTTTCCTCGGGGTTGCTGGCTATTAAGCCAAATTCCTAAGTAGCATATATAGCCATTAGCCCAATTTTCCAGAGCTTATGGATTGGAGGAAAACTCCTGCACGACTTCGTTTTTCCTACATGCATTTTAAGTTTTAAAAAAGGTTTGCCACAAAGTGTCAAGGTTGTTACGTACACAATGCCGTTAATACGTATTGTGAGGCATTAGTAGCGTATTAGGCGTAATGTATACACATATTCTTACTTCAGGGGTCATTTTCCTTTGTCCTTTGTGTATGAAATATAAACCTCCCCCAATCGATGGAAGAAAGAATGTTACAGTGCCTTAATTGAAAGCCAGGCAATATGTTTCCTCAGTTGAAGGTTATATGATTATACGGTGACTTGAAAAAATTGGTCCTGGATGGTTACTCTAATTACAGTTTAATGACGCTAAATCTACGGAAACTGCGGAATTTGAACGTATATCAGTATTATAATCGATAAAAGAAGTTATCTTTTGGAAGTTTTTACGTGAAAACCTTTTCTTTTTACAAGTTTTTACATGAACAGACGATCAACCTAACATATAATTATGTTAATATATATACGTCCTTGCTAAGAAATGCAATAACATGGTCTGAAAAAAAATCGGTACACATCCTGCCTGGCTACTATATAGTATAAAAAATGGCAAATGTTACGTGGACAGTTTTAATTGTGAGGCCTTTCCCCCCTTCATTTTGTACGAGCCGAACTTTTTTTTTTAACCCTATAGAAACTATGTTTTTGTGATTGCAACCAATAAAATGACACATAAAAAAGGAAATGTTGCGTGAAAAGGGCAATAAAGGGGACCCAGTCTGCGTGATTTTATTTGGTTACATCGGTGTAGAGCGGCGACTAGATTAATTTTTATGCACACAGGTCGATGGGATATCTGGACAACAAACAAAAAAAAAGAATGCCCAGATGTCGCTCTGTAATTACCGCACACAAAGACACGCTTTAGAACTGTTTATCTTTTCTATCACATTATTGGCCGTCGATGCTATTTATGAACGCAATAAAAGGCCACAATGATTATGACAAGTCACATTTCGAAGAACCCCCCCCCCCCCCCCTTTCTTCAACCCATCCCAAACGTTCAGTGAGCATTAATTGTTTTTTTTGTAGATATTCATAAATTTGAAGACAGATTTGGAATGTTTCTGTGTTGCATACACATATATAGATTTAACTTCAAATTTAAGTTGACATATGAAAACTATTTAACAAAATGTATTTAATTGTTCGTTTATAAGTATGCCTTCACACGTGCACTGAATATAAAATGGAATTCAAAGTAAACAAATACTATTTTAAATAGACTCCTATGTTATTGCAAACACACGGGAAAAATCACCGGTTTGCAAAAAGCATTATGTAATTATCGATTCTAACGCGGGTTGATAAGAACTCTCTAAGCCTCTTCCAGAAAGAAGAAAACGAAGAACAAAGCTAGGATTTTTGAGCAATTCTGTGACAGTAACATGTATATTAAACTATTTAAAAATATTCTTGAATCCAATGTTAAAACAAACAATGCTAAGTGTTGACACAGTCATATAGAACTATACACACAAGAACGTGTGCAGCGTTGACGAAATGATGGATTGTTTCTTCAGTGGGCTTTCTTCGGTTTCTGAAGGCGAGAGTCTGATAGACTAAGTCCACGAAAAAGGACTATGTGATATAGGACTAAAATGGCCTCCTAATGTGAACATCATCATTTGACTGTATGTAATTCTTTGTTTTCTTTGTAGAGATATACATATCAAGTTATTTCATAATTTTGATTTTTATAAAAATGCCCACAAATGACATCACAAAGTTAACCTTCCCCCGCAATTTTCATCTTTTTTTTTCAGCATATCTGTCGAGAAACAATGTAATTCAAACAAATCAGTGGAAAATATACCTCATTTCAGCTCTTCTAAAAAATAACATACCAAATTAATGTACCTGAAAAACTTTAAATATGTCGAATCAATGGGGTTAAAGACTCGAATCATATACACATGTATAATTGAAAAAAAAAACTATCAATGCACTATACTGATGCTATACTATGCTACAGGATTCAGACACCTTCAAGAAGCAATGAAGTCAAAAGGCACATGATGTGCGTGTCTCAGGATATCTCGCCTGATAACTCTGCTCAGGTCTCGGTAACTAAAGTAGACAACTGTGACTTCTCTGTGCAACATCGTGCATCATCTTCACTCAAAAATTTGCTTCACTGAACGTCATATTTCCTAAATTAAAATTCCATCAAATGGTCGCCGATTTAATAAATATGATTGTGTCAGACACGCTTTGGGGAGTTCGTGGCGGACCTGGCCCATGCAGGTTATGATGGGTTTAGGGTGATAGAGCACTAAGTTCATTTACACCAAATTGGCCATATACACTCAAAGATAATGATAGATTGGACTGTCACGTCATATTTCTTCTATTCCTTTTGGATGAGGTAATGCCCATTTATACCGATTATATAATAAAAAAAAATACTATCGAGCGAAAAAATAAGAACAACCAGCCCTAATAGATATTAAAAGCTGAGAAGAAATTCTTATTGACCAAAGCTGAAAGAATAAAAATAATTTCAATTTTTTAGTTTGCCTAAAAAACCATAAAATGCTATTGAGAGAAAACATAATACCCCCTTCTTCCCTATCTTTCCAAGAAATAACCCTTACACTCAGTGAATTATCATGATGAAAGACTTCAAACAAGTGCCAAGTTGTAAATTTTGAATTTACTGGGTGGGTGTAAATATAACATTTATGTCATGAAATAAATTTTGTATTTACACCCGCCCAGTTATTTGAAAATTTACAATATGACACAAGATTATCACATTGTCACGTGAAAACCGCACAACATTACATTGTTTCAATTACTCAATTTAAAACCCATAATATTTTAGGAAATGCTTTGTGGCAAAACTAAAAACAAATACAAAAAGAACATGGTTTGATTAATGGGATTGAACATCATACTATCAATATCTAGTTTAATCAACCCGCGGCTTATGCATTATAATAGATAGCCATGCATTTAGTTCACAAAAATATTCGATTTTGAATAATTAAAAAAGTAACCAAAAGACCGACTTTCATAAAAATCATGAAATAAACGTCTTTTCTCTTGTTTCATTTATTTATAATTTCAGACTGTAAGAACGTCACCTCATATTTGATAATTTTTACCCTTTAAATTTTGATAAAATTGATGAAGTGTAATAGCATCACAAAATTAATATTAAAAAAAATATCAATCAATGATTAATAGCGTTGATATCCGTGGTAGCCAGATAAAAGAATACCGTTATTACTGGGCATACAAACTGCAAGTTATATGAGTTTAAATTAAAACCATTAGAGTTATTTTTTAAGATCACATCATAAACAGTCTTATTTATCTATAAGTCCTCCCCACCATCCCTCCCGTCCCCCAAGAAATTTCGTTCGAAATGGCAAGTGATTTCATTTTTAAAAATTACATACGTATTTCAGAGAAAACTGACTATAGGTTTTTGTGATTTGAATAAAATCAGTTACATGTATCATCAATCCTAATTGGGGTTTCATTATATGTCCGTTGTATTGTTAATGCGTTTTCTAAAACTTGTGGTATTGAAGTAACTACGAAACAATTCACATTTTGTTCACAAAATGTGATATACAAATATAGTTTATGATCAAGCTACCGTGGAACTGACAAAAAATTCAACCGTTTTCTTTCCGTAATTTTTAAATTACCTACATTTTTAAACGTTAACGAACACGTACAAATTTCTCCGTATTCGTTTCGAAATTAAAAGAAACAAGACTTATTGAAAATTTCACAACGTTAAGTTGTGGTTAATAATTTCCCCCAATGGTGGACAATGGAAAACTAGCTCAATAGAACGTGTGTCCAAACATAAAGCAACATTTTGATATTGATCACATGACAAAGTTACAAGTTTTATCCACGTTGAATGCAGTCCAGTTTAAATCTTGTTTTCTGTGGTCATGTATTTTTATGTTAAAATTACTTAAATTTGTCAAAAATGTTGCTTTTGAAAAGAAAATTCGCTTAAAGGCATTTTTTGATATAATGTGAAAACTTAATGAAGTTAAGGGATTATGATAAACTATTCATTTGATTGTTGGTAATAATAACTGGAATATTAATTTAATACCTGGAGGTCCCGTGCTCCTTTGGAATTTGCTCGGTTTATCCGGTGAGATTTTAGAAGAACTGCAATATTTATCCCTGTCTTCAGCGCCGGTCAGTAAAAGGTATGATTATTATCTATTATGTTATATATACATACCGACACTGGCTAGAATGCTAGATCAATGAGAGGAATAAAAAGATAAACTACACACAGCTGTTGGGACTCTGTAGCCATGCAAAGCAGAGCTAGTGGTCGATGCCTTAAAATCATTACTGGATATTACCTAATGTACTATCCCACAAATAATTCTACATTATCCATGTACTTAATCTAGAACTTTTAAGATTTATGGGATATCTTTAAGACTCAATCTGATAATCCTCCTTTTGTCCCCCTCCTCATCATTATTATCTTTGATTCATTACCCTTCGCAAATAATCAGCAACGATGACAACAACATTCAATTTAAACAACAACGACTTTATCAATTTTAAAACAACGACGATGTCACCTTCAGCAACAATGACATTATCAACTTTAGCAACAAAGAAATAATCAACTTTTGCAACACTGATATTATCAAATTCAGCAATGACGACATACTCAACTTCATCAACAGCGACAGTTTTAACTTTCACAACAACGACATTATCAACTTAATTAAGTAGAAAAACAACAGCATTATTTCTGCAACAATGACATAATCAACTCCAAAACAACGATATAATAACTTCAAAAATAATAACATTATCAATTTTTTCAGAATCAGAAACATCATCAATATATCAGCAACAACGACATTATAAACTTCAGTGCCAACAATATCATCAACTTTAGAAACACCAACTTTGTCAACTTTAGCAAAACGACATCATCTTTTACAGCAACAATGACACTATTAACTTAAGCGTAATGACATTGTCAACTTCAGCAAAATGACATTATAAACTGTAGCAACAACGGCATTATCAACTTCAAAAACAACGATATTAACAACTTCAGCAATAACGACATTATCAAAATTGGCAACACCGATATACATGTACTATCAACTTAAGCAATAATGACATTATCAACTTCAGAAATTAGGACATTATCGAAGTTATACTCAGCAATCACCACAACTACGACATAATCAATTTTAGCAACAGTAATTCTATTAACTTCCACAACAGAGACATTATCAACTGCAGCAAGAACAACGTTATAAACTGCAGCAGCAACGACGTTATAAACCTAAAAAAAATTGCAAAATCAACCTCAGCATCTATAACATTATCAACTTAAGCAACAACATCATCACATTTAGCAACACTGCAGTATCAACTTTAGCTATAACGATATTTATCAACCTCAAATCAACGTCAATATCAATTTCAGCAACAACGACATTATCAGCTTTTGCAACAACGTGATTATCAACTAAAGGAACACCGACAAAATCAACTTTAAAACAACAACATTATTTATACATCTTCCACAAAGACATTATCAACCATGAAAACAACATCATCAAATTTTCAAACTCAGCAACAGAGAGATTATCAATTTTAACAACAACGATATAATCAACTTTAGCAACAATCAAATACAAGACGAGTTTCAGCAATAGCATAGTCATCAACCTTTTTAAAACCATAAATAGCCCTACAAAATCCCAGCAACAACCATATTACCCGTTCAATTGATAAAAACAACAATTTCATCCTCTTTTTTGACTTTACATTATTTTGAACAAAAATCTTTTTTACCATATCATCGACAACCTCAGCAAAAGCATTGTTATGGATTACAGAAAGGATGACGTTCCATTACTTTCAACATAAACGCGAATTAAAATGGTGATTTATTGACGAAATAAGTGATATAAAAGAATTAAACACAAAGGTCATTTAGGTAACAAAACAGATTATTATACTTTCATGTTAAATACTGAAATCTGATTGGTTTAGACGCAGTTGATAATCCGTTGTATTACTCTCAGCGTTAGCAACACACATAGCAACGGGTAACACAACGAATTGTTACATGCGCGTAAATTATGTGGAATTCAGTCTTTTCTATATAAAAGCAGTAAAAAATCTCTAAAATTAAGACATTCAGTTTAATAAAATAAATAGTGCCTGTTTAGGAGGATAACAGTTGAACTTGACATCCCTCGAAAAACATTGTCAACCTCCGCTTCGCGTCGGTTGACAATGGTTACCCTCCCAAACAGGCACTATTTATATAATGTCATCGACCAAATAGAAAATAAAACAAGTACATTTGCATGTGTACACCTAACCAAGTACGAAGTGTTCATCCAATATATGTATAGGTATACCTTGGTTGGAATAACTTACGCTATGTCTTTTAAAGGGACATGGTCACAATTTGAGCTTTTTTCTTTTAATTACATGTTTTCCATTTATAATACTTACTTATGGTCAGCAAAGATTTTAATGTATGTGATAGAAATATATTATACTCCAACATTATTTTTGGTCAATATGCGTATATGAATGCAAGATTCGAGCTGTACAACCATCGACTAGTTTAAATTATATGAAAGTCATTGTTAAAACCTAAAACCACAATATTTATCATCTAACAAAACAAAAACAACAACATCTTTTCGATTCATAAAATTAATTCCACAGTATCAGATTATTTGTCCTTTTAAACCTTTAACAGGAAAACAACGTCATAGGTTGATAAGTACAGAACATTTCTTTAAATCCATATTTGCCAGGGGCTGAAGTATACGGCTATTTCATGGTGTGTGACGTCATGTAATAATCCTGAAATCAAAGTTATTGATTATAAATAGGATTTGGAAGGGAGAATAAAAGAAGGAAGAGTAAAACGTCATGGTAACAAATGTGCCAGAGACTTGAGTATCATTTGAATTTTTATTTTTTTTTAAATTTTTTTTTTTTTGGGGGGGGGGGGTGGTCGGGTTTCCAAATTGTATCTGTTTTCAAAGGTTTATCCCACAATAAACGATTGATTAGAAATTGACTATTGTGTAAATTATACTAGTAAATATACTAGTATGTATTTTTTGTAAATTGTTACCTGTATAAGTGGATAACAAATCAATGTCAGCACAAATTGCACGGAACACGCCAATCAATGAGTATTATGAATCCGATTTAGTATCATGCACCTTAAAAATGTTTGCCAAACCAAAAGACATTTGGCAAACCAACATATAACTATTTATGTTTATTAGGTATTTTTATTCAAAGTTAATTTTTAACTGGGTTTCCGTTGCTAGGGAAAATAAGGTTATTGAAATGGTGGAAATAGCGGACGGGCGGCTGCCAAAAGGGTACCCCGTTCGTATGGATAACTCCCCCTACAGTTTTAAAGAAAGGAAATGTTTGTTTTGCATGCTGATGAGTTGTACATATATCAGAGATGAGCATTTTACTTGGATTTTGATAATTCATGCAAAAATACCAACAAGAAACTTAATCACCTTTTTTGCATAATAATGCAAATAGGGTATCGCTATTGTACGGATAACTTCTCCTACAGTATTCAAGATAGGAAAGTTTTCTTTTGCAGATCAATTGTTCTTATGTCGGAGATGTCAATATTACTTGGATTTTTATTTCTGATAAACATGAGAAAATAAATAGCTGTTAAACTTTTCAATAAAACGTACATACACGGTACCCCATTGTCCGGATAATTTTTTCTACAGTTTTTAAGACAGGAAAACTCTTTTGTTTTGTAGTTCAATTGTACTTACTTGTATGTGCAAGATGTGTGTATTACTTGTATTTCATTCTTGTGAATTTATTAGAAAATGCTAGCTATTGAACTCAACGCATTTTCCATAATTTTGCACACATGTTGCATTATTTGTGTAGATAACTCCTCCTACAGTTTCAGGAAGTCATTTGCATTTCAATCTTACAAATATGCATCATGGAGATAAGCATCGTACTTTGATTTATTTGATTGACAAATGGGTTACGGATATTGCTCACACTAAAGAAAGCCCGGTTTGCTGTCTAATTGCTGTCACATTGACAGCTTTGTTTTGTTTCCTACGGTGTGTTTGTTTGTACGATGAACTGATAAACCATTTCTTTTTATACTCTTGCATATACATGTACTCTTATAAAAATTAATTAAAAAATTGAGAAAGACGTAAAAAGAGTTTCCAAAGAGATATTTACATAATCAAACATACAACAGGAAATGTTTGCAATCTTCGCTGGCCTTATTATTCCAGCAAAGACTTTGCCAATCCATCAATATAATGCAGTATTTGGATGTCCATTTCTTTAGGTTAACTTTTGATGACTTGTTTAAAACATGGGCTTATGTATCAATATAAATTCTTATTTAGAAATTTCCAAATTAAAAAAAAACCCAGCACATCTTAAACAATACAACTTGATCACCAGTACACAAAACTTTTAAAGCTAATTTGTAAATAAGTAAATTACTAATAGCTAGACAATAAAAGCAGAAAAACTAGACAGTGTCCGTTATCTTGTCTTTATCACGTAGGCAATTGTTCTTTAAAGCCCTCTTTTCTCGATAAATGTTGTTAAATAGTTTCCCCACCTACATCCTATTTCGGACAGGAAATCATTAAGGCCCCCTATAGATACATGTAACACGATAGTCCTGTGTTGAACATCGTCTTGAGATGACAAGGGGCAGAAGGCGATACTTTGTCTATCTCTTTATCTCTTGACTCAAACTACATCTGTGACATCCCTAAGATCAATGTATCATGCATACGCAAAAAAAAAAAATAACTTTACATAGTAAATTCTTAAAGGTTAAAACTCCTCTATAAACTAAAAACATATATTAGAAATAAAATAAATAAAAAAAAACCACTTTTGGTATTTTGTAAACAAACAGAAAATTTTATTATGTTTTTAGTATATATCGAGGCATCAACATATCAATGATATTGATTGCAGGGTTGTCCCTGTATGCATACTTACAGGCGAATGTTGCTAATACTTTTTCAATTTACTTTACAGGCACCTCCAATCCAACAACGACTGCGGTACCAACCAGGTCTTTAGTTAGTACAAGTATACGCCTAATCTGTTAAAAAATAACTATCTAGACTTTGCAGTCTGTAATCGGGTAATTTGCATATTAATTACCATGTGTTACATCGATTTGTAATCGAAATAAATCATAAATACCCAACTAATGACCTTGTTTTTAACACGTTAATTGAATGGTTAATTTTATATTATATGAATATTTATTTCTCATTTACGTCACAATGACTGTACACTTAAACAAATCAATCCGCTTGATTGTCATTTTCACATTGTAGAATCGTTGTTTTTTTATGATCTCGTTCACAATTTTTCAATATAACTTAATTAATAGACTTGGTTGGAACTCTTTAACACTTCTTTTTAGATATAAAGTTCATGAAAATCATTTCTTATACATCAATTCTAAAAAAAACCCCAGTTTTTGACGTCGAATGCATGTGCCCATTCACTCGTCTTATGCACATCACACTGGCATACAATATTAAGTATGCTATGACTGATTGTTTCATCAATTTGCTTTCAGAAAAAAGCCATCAATCTTTTGAATTATGTAAGGATATCTGTTCATTCTGACACCACAAACCAGCTGTGCAAGATCTTCTGAGAACATCACTATTGACAGCTCCAGCCTCTTTGTGCGAACAAACACTGCGCTATATTGGTTACCGTAATGGAAACCAAGTGCTTATGACCGCTCTGGAAGGGTAACAGTTTGGGGTCCTGGTCGGCTGTCAAGCAACTAAAGTACAGTTATGCATGTAGCGAGGAGCGGACACGGATGCAACCGCAGGACAAAGGTCGTTTTAACCATTTCTCTTCTACAAAGATGACAAAGGTCAAAACTGGTTAAGCTTATATAGTTGCAACTGATATAATTTAAACGTCATATCCATTAGAACATATACGTTGTCTTATAGACAATCATAGCCTTATACACTAGGTAATTAATGAATTGATTGCTTGTTAACGCTACCTTAAGCAGCAAATACTAATATCTTACGAATTTGTACAATGTATAAAGTCTGACATATAGGACACAAGTATAAGGTTAATTGATCAGATCTGTTGTCCCTCCATGCGTTACAGTCAGTAATGGGAGAGAAAAGCTGAAATTTGGATTGCCAAAATTGTTGAAAGGAGGACAGGGTGTTTTGATTTTTTCCTTTAAAAAACCTTAGTTAAAATGTAATTTGTAAGCTACTTCTTAACAATCAAGACAGTACTTCTTAGCAAATTTAAATCATTTGTCAATCATATCGAACATCAATGTCTTTTGAGTTGAAAATTGATTTTTCTACATATTTTCCGTCACTTCAAATAGATTGTCTAATGTATTTATTATGACAAAATAATCGACATTCTTCTATTTAATATTTTACAACACTAGCTCCAGATTAGAATACAGTAAACTAGAAGTGCATGGACCCAATAACCCCTCGACTGTGCATGGAGTACAAGACCGTTGCTACTGAGCAATGAAGATGTCGTGACAATTAAAGGTATGTCAGGCTGAATTATGGAAGACGACTAGTAAAGTACGTGCCGCCAATTACGTTCAGAGATTAAATACTGGGCAGTAAATCTTACTTAAAGTCTGCTCATAGCAAAAGCCATAAAACAATGTCAGACGTTATGCAATATCAAAATAAAAATCGATGTGTTTCTTCATTGCTTCTGTTAATAAAACGACGCTCTGTCTTCATGAAAGCGCATCAAATAGTGTTTCAGTCATAATTCTTCAAACATTAACATGTCTAAAATAACAAGTGACAGAGAAAGATATCAAAATAATTTTAGTATTTTAATTCATATATATAACTGAATTATATCTTTGCTTTTTGTGAATAAAAGTGACAATTATTAATTAAACTTCGATGAAAAGTCATGGTTGCTTGGATACACACATCGCATCCCCTAGTTAGCTCAAAACATAGTTGATCACATCTACCCGAAGTCTCCCAAGCGTGAACTACGACCTCTTCATCCACCAAAGCCTCGTTTTCGTACCTTATCTGGAACTCCTTCAACCCATTTTCAACGTTCTTAATTAAAAGTCTGCTAAATAGGTTCTGGTCTAGACCTTGTTTGCAGACATTCATACAAATCTGAACATAAGCAAGCCAGTTGGTGTGGTTTTGGCTGTCAATGTCCGATGTTTGAATCTTGTAGTGGTCTATTGCCGCGCATATATCGGGTCGGCGTAATTTTTCCATAACAAACGAAGAACCAGTACACATAGGGCCATACTTTTCTCGCCAAGAAGGGTCGAGTTCTAGAGGTTTTCTGGTGACCGGATCGATTCTGATGTTTTGCTGAAACAGTCTTGCAAACCATTGCATATTGAATTTATTTTTGATTTCAAGCATTTTGCAATGCGAACTTTTCCCAACGTACTGCAATGTAGTGTAGCAGTCAAATGGTAGATGCAAACAAGATGACGTGTAAAAGCTTTGGTGAATTTCCAGTTTACTTGAGGCAACGTATATAAATTTGTCAGCAAAGGCCGTTTTATTTTCGAGATAGATATTGGGATCTCCTGGCAAAGATGCATCATTGATTTGCATTGATAAGTCAAACAGTCGAAGAAACCGTAGTACTGGAATGTGCTTTCCTGAAAAAAAAAAAGAAAATTGAGAGAGAGAGAGAGAGAGAGAGAGAGAGAGAGAGAGAGAATACGTCGAGGTATCAGTCAATTTGTCAATGAAATGTTACATTCCTGAGATACATACTGCTTGAATCCGGTGAGCGATCATCAAACAGGTCTGAGACACCTTTTGGAAAATGAACGATACATGTGGATCCGTTGATGGTGCGGCTTAATTTCAGTTGTGTTCTGATTTTATGTACACTGAAAAAATGAATAAAATAGAACACATAAAATAGAAAGTAACAGGTGTTCAGGTAAAATACCAGTATTCGGAGGATCGACGGCGGTATTTCTGTATCAATTACAGAGATATGTATATATTTCTAAACATCTAAACATCTACACATACATTTTTAAAAATAAAAAAAGTTGGAAAACCATTTTCCTATCAAGGCATTAAATGTTATTTGACAGAAAAGATGATGTGAAATTCGGCTCCTCTGTAAAATTTCGAAATTTTTGTTTCATTTTGTATATACGTACCCTCAAATCACTTTTCTAACCAAATAAACAACCACATGGGAAAATGCATCACTACCAATGGAAGATGTACATGTGTACATTCAATTCCCATAGACTGATTGCTCCCCCCACACTTGGGTACATCTTTCTCTTTCAGTTGGTCAGTTTATTTATATCAAAACTATCTACATGGGAAAGGAGAAAAAAATATCTCACAGCGCCCATATTCAAAAGATGCAAAAATGATCTACCCCATTATAAACTGATGTTATTAGCCTGGCGTGGACTCCCTAAACTTTTCATAATGCAACTCGTCTGCACCACGCGTGTCACGTGACATACATTTCGGTAAACGTGTTCGACATGACTATACATGCCATTAAGGAGGCTGAATGGTTAACAATTTAACCATCAGATCTACCTAAAATAATACATGGGTTTTCTTTTTAGCTAGAGACTATTATTTAGTAAAGAAAAAAATATGTTTAACTTTCTCTTCTTTATATTTTAAAAGAAGATCATTATATTCTAAAAATGTCCACGACTATCGAGTCCCCTTAACTTCATTTATGCAAACATATTATTTGTCGGCTGTGTTTTAAACGACTGTTATTTTACTGATCGCAATTTTTTCCCTCAATTGCAGGGACTTTGGTGATATGATAGATTTAATCACGCCATCCCGTGTTTAATCATCTCATAATATTCAAAAGATTGATTCCTTTTAATTATATAAACGTAGTTTTCAGCAAATGTCCAAGGAGTAAATATTAATTTTTAATTGTTATTGATGAAAAATAATATATTGGACTATAAATTACAAAATTTGCTGTTTCATGGTCTAGAATATAATTGACAATACGTAGATCAAGACGACACAAAGCAATGCAAGCTATATATTAACATTAATCAGAATGTGTCATTTTTCTTAACTCTTATTTGAGAAATTATCAAAACCGCGATAAATCATTGTATAAAAGGGACAGGTGACACATGTTTAAGGACAGCATTCTTTGAGAGTTTATCGAAAATGATGCATAAAAGAATTTTGAATTAAAATGTTGCATGTTCAAAACAGTCAGGAAAATTCGTTAAAGAAAAACACGTTGGAATATACCAGAGCACCTGTTTAAAAGCACTTTGCTGCTGCACTAGTACAGTCGTTTTAATTGCATGTGGGAGCACTGTGCTTCCATACCATTACAAACAAACCTTTATATTAACCCCGCTTCCTCTTTAGACACCTAGATCACGATTTTTAAAGAAATTATCAATTTCAAAAGAATACCACACTCATATGACTTTTTGACTCAATTAATTAAGTTTAATTTCTTCATAGGATAATGATACCTTGCTGTTGATAACTCCCATTCCATTTTGACCCCGGAAAAGTTATTTATAACTAGCTGTATGGCTGACCGAGGCAGTTTGAATTTTTGAACACCCTTTTCCGTGAAAATTCCTTAATACTCGCTATATTTTATTTTTTAACACAATCCAGTCATACTATTCTGCAATGCATACCAATAATAAAATATTAGAAACAGTGATCAGCTGTTCAGTGCTAGCTAAAAGTACTGCAATCTTGACTATCAGCTACTTTTTAATGCAACCATGACATATTTTTGGTGCACTCGAGTCGTAACATTACATGTGACCAAGATAAATAACTAAATACTTAATTTGGATGCATTTTACCTACTTAGATAAGTAAAGGTTATAGTAAACTCCGTTTTCTTTATTGAAAAGGACACGTATACCCTATGTGGAAAACATGCAAACATGTAAACTCAAAACGTATAGAAGAAATCTCGTAGGTGAAGTGGTTTTCTATAAATTAAAAAAAAATATTCGATTTATACAATATATAGCAACGACGTTTAAGCACACAGAGACTGTCGATTATCCTATTCTAGAAAGTGGCTATAAACAATTAACTGACAATAAAGGATTATTAATGTCGATAATGTCTAAGTAAATCTCCTTTCATCTTTTTGTTCTACAATTCAAAGCAGACAAATTGCTGCCCGCCTACATCATGTTTTATATAGAAAATCATTAGGACCAACCTCAGACCATGCATCTCGATAGTCTTGTATTGAACATAGACTTGAGACGACAGGGTACGGAAAGCGATACTTTGTTTATCAGTTTATCTAAACTACATCTGTGACATTCCGCAAAATCAATTATTATCCACGTAAAGACGAAAAAATAACTAAAATTCAAATCTTTACAACATTGCCGAAAAAAGATATTTCTAAACTATGTTGTATAGATATATTAATGAAAAATGACTAACTTTAAATCATCCAGTACCAGAGGTCAGGGTTGATAATAAAACAAATCTTACTGATTGATGTACTTGTGTACTTGTATGAACTAACTATCAACCATATGATGATGTGAAATCATTTGGTGCAGTCAGTAATTTTTCTCAGGTCGATGAAGGTTTTGACCAATCGATAAACGTTTAAATATCAGTTTTAACATTTTCTACAGAGCTATGAATTACAATGTTAAGATTTGAAAGAAATAGAGGGAATCATACTCGGTGGATGTAAAAATATCAAAATTGAAACAATAAAACGAAAAGATAATAATTAAACTTATGTTTTTTGTTATCTATACACAAGGATTATATTAAGAAGTACACTTCCCATAAAAGTATTTATTAACTCCATGGTGTTTCAAAAAGATTCAAATCTTTTATAAAAATAAACTATTATTCGCAAAAAATATTACAATGAATCTTTCACAATTGACATAATCGTTACTTCTAATACCAAAACATTTTTTTTCATCACATCTTTTTTTCTGTCTTGTTCACACTAAATCCACACATTACATAACCAATTGTTTCATTAATGGCAGTCTTCTTCTAGAAAAGCCATCAATCTTTTGAATTATGTTTTTGTGCATCTTTACACCACAAACCATCTGTGCATGATCATTTTATAACATCACCATCGACAATCTTAACCTCATTGTGTTAACTACACCCAAAGTGCAAATTAATATTGATTGAAAATCCATTTTATTATTATAAGGTGAATGACTGGAAAAAAAGTCCAAGTGCTCGTGTTCTCTCTGAAATAGCGACCGTAGTACAATTTTGGTGTGGTTTAGAATAAAGATACATCATGTTTTGCTATTTTTTTTCTAATGCTGGCAACCCTCATACCCGTATGAAGCATAAAAGAAAGCATTTAATTGTTTGAACACTAGCATACGATATATGTATTTGTATCAAAAATGTTTTTACATAGCACATCGTCCGTTCAGAGAAAGTGTCCTACTACTGCACCTCATAGTATAAACAAAATACTCTGTAGACCAATGATATTTTTAATCTGTTCTGATATATTAAAGAAATGCTATTAAGAGCTTTTTTCTCTTGTAAAAAAACCCGTCATTTTTTAATCCTTCTCATTGACAATGATTGATTTACAGATCAGGGGCGTAAAATGATCAACGTCTTGCAAGAAAGGTGCAACTCTAAAGACTAAAACAGAAATGCTTGTTGCATTTCACAAAGCATTAAGCTCACCCACAACACAGTCAGGAATAAGCATGTAGTTTGGCATTTTGTTATATATAGTTCGAGAAATCAAGAGTAAATTAATCTTGATCTTGAGCAACACAACAACTGCGCATTATGGGAAAAGGGGTCTCAACATATGACACAAGCGCCAAAGCTAGTGGTGGTACGATCGAACTTAATATTGCGAGATCATTGTACCCGGTGGTAGTCAACATTGTCCCAAACATTTTGAAAATGGCGATTTTAAAATTTATGTATTCCTAAATTATGTGCAAAGTTGTTGTCTCAATTTTTTTTCTTGATTTTTAACAAAATTTTACACAATAAAATAAAATTAAATCCAAGATTTCTTCATTGACACATGATCTGTTTTACCCGGGTACGTCCCAGGATTGAAAATAAGCTTTAGGAAAATCTGACACTCTTTGTCATTTAGGAGTCATTTGAATACCTCGCACAACTTATTTCTAACGTTATCATCCAAGTACCTTCAAGTCGCTTGCAATGCAAAATCCCAGTAGACGACTAACACTTATTGAAATTTGACAAGCTAAAGGGGCGTTTAAAAGGAGAAATTTTGGGATTTTTTCATAAAACTGAATAAACATAGTTTGAACCCTGAATATAGAATAAGACAATGTTCTCCAAAAATATATTATAAAAGCAGTCGATAGTTAATTCATTAGCAGGTTTGCTATAATTACACTCTTCGAACAGCTGCACAGCTAAACGAAAATCACCGAATTCATTTCCAGTATCATCCAAGCTGACAAATTTTTTTTTATATTAATGTAACATGGATATGGAAAAACGCTTTTGCTGAAATGTTTATCAGCTTTGGCATTTATTAGAGAAACACTTGCTTAGACTAACAATAATATATCTTTGGGAATTTAATTCAAACTGAAATTTTGACTCTTCAATAAAGTGTTACCAGCTATCTTCAACACTTCTAATCCAGTTAATGCCGAGTTATAGCCTCTGACAAAAATCTTCCTTTGCATCATATCTTCCACAGAACCATATAGCTAGGGCCTACAGCTTATATCACACAAAGAAGTCTCTGGCAATTTACAAGTAATTCTTGTGTTATCTGGTATCTACAACTTTATTTTAAAAAAGTAACAATTTCAACTTCCCGAGGCTTTCATAATATTCACCGAGGAAGTTAAGCCGGTTATCAAAAGCAATTGTATTCACCACGAAAACAGGCCATTTTGTAACATCAGTTAGATCCTTCCTCAAAGACAATAAGAATACACGAAATATGATGCAAAAGCTTTACCTATGTATTGAAGTTAAACCTTGAAAGATACCAAACACTGGGAGGAAGAAAAAAGCTTAAATTTGTTTTCGTGAGCAGAGTTTTTCGAAAAGATGCTTTAAGTCTATTGGAGGATATGGTAATACAAACAAAAATACCATGCTTCATGAAACAAAGGGATAAGCAATTGTCAACAGAGGGTGCTAGTTCTAGCCGATTGGATTTGATTCTAGAGTTTTGATGTTCAAAATTGTTCTTATACAACTTTACCACGTAAACTACAGCTTATCACATATTTTTGGCCAATGGCTTTCATATTCCTTATATGTAACAAATCAAACTGTCTCAAAATCCACTCTTCAATATTAGTCCATAATTCTTTTACTACAATACTCTCTTTATCTCTTTTACAAAAAGTGCATACAGAAGACCGCTTTTTTAATGTTGAAAAGATATTTATCTGACGGAATAATTCTATGAAGAAATTGGAACTATAACCAATTTAGTTTTGTTTCTTCTGAGATTTAAAAGGGAGTTCAAAAATATTGTTCCAGGTTTCTTGTGCATAATTTTGACCTTTTTCTCTTTATTTTGATATAGATGTACATGTTTCTCTCTTTTTATATAATACACCCCTGCGAATGTAATTGTCATTTAAATTTTAGACCACATGTTTTTATTTGACCCTTTCAGTTTCGCAGTAAAATTCGTGCCTCGTGTTTATAGCCCATTTCATATAAAATCTAGGTACTTGTAGTCAAATATAAAATCTAGAGATTTATTGATTTTAGAATATATTTTCATTAATTGATGGATAAAATGTGTTCTAGAAATAAATGTGACAATACAAAAAATAGTTTTTGTCTGCTGTTGCAACAATTAACAAGCTTGTAGAGATCCCCCTGCAGACTAGTTTTCGATCCGCGCCTGACATAGTAATAGCATTAATAGTGAAACAGAATATACTTTTTTATGCAGAATGTCTCGACATACTAAGTTTTTATGCAAAACAGACACCCATTATTTTTTTTTTTAAAAACATGGTATTGCACACAACAAGCATCAAATAGGGCTATGATTTTTTTTAAGCAACCAAATGTTTATATTTTCAACCACTCTACACGTGGTTGAACACGAACGATAACAATGCTCTGGATATCATAGTTTAATTTAAATAACCCCTAGATGATGAAAAAAAAAACCCAAACATTTTTTAAAAAATTCATGTCAACGTTTTTACTTAAATCAAAGTATGATATGATATGAAAAACGACCAGAACTTACGTATTTTGAGAATATTATCCGAACACATATACTTTCGCTCGGAATTTCACAGGAACTGAACAAATCTCGGTGAAGTCTCGTGAACTTTCATTGAGCACCTCTGGATTTATTATATAGTTAGTAACGATAAAGAAAACATTCCGAACACATTTGCAGGGGTGTAATAATAAGTTTGCAACTTTACAATTGTATGTAAACAGCAGGAAATGTTAGGGATAACAGGTCCATATTCTTTTATCATTTGTAAGTTTGGTACGTATAAATATTGTGTATGCAATCTGGCCCTTACAGCAGTTCTTATACTTGCATTTTCTAAAAGGTTTATCATTGAAATAAATTGTTTCAATTTCTAAATCTTAATAATGTTTTAACCAAAATAAATCAAGTACTAGGAAAGCTTTTAAAAAATATGGATTTATTTTGTCTACTGTGATTTGGGGATTGTACCATATATATTAATTAATAACCTCGGGTTTACTTAACAAATGTTGCTGCTCTGTTTTTAACCATCTGAGAAATACCTCTCTCCAGAAAAAAGTTTCCAAAGTTTTACATAAACTAAATGAGTAATATGTGCCATTCCTCAATTTTTCTGGGATTTTTATTTTCCAAATGGATTCCAGAAGCCTTACCCATTTTGTCTCAGACCTAGTAAGTCTCTTTATCCAAGTATATATGATCAAATTTATTAAAACAATAAAAGATATATTTTTATGTTTTCCTTAAAAGAAATCAATGTGAGTGGAGTCGGAGAAAGGCAGAATAGAGTTAGAAGTATTTGTACATAGATAGAATTCTCCCATCAAAGTTCCATACATCAGAGGCTACACTTGTATATAAAGATACTATATAACTAATACATACCTCCACTTTCATTAGGTATATTCGAAATCCATAAAATGTTATGTGCATTGCGGACTTAGTATGGACTTTGGAAATTCAGACTTATCAAATTCATATCGAAAAATACGAAAAATAAGCTTAGTCTGAACCCCTTCCCCCACCCCTGGCAAAATTTCTCCAACACCCCTCTAGAACAGTTTCTGGATTTGCGTTTATGCATAAAGCTTTAAAAGGACCTGCAAAAATAAAGACCCACGAATATGTTAGTTTGCCAGTGCTCAGTTTGCAGTAGCTGCAATAAAAGCTATGTCAACACATAATTAAATATTTTATTCTGAAATAAAATATGCTTGATTTTTTTTAACATATATAAATAATTTATGTTTTATAAAGAAACAAGTACCAAAGATAAAGGTGTTGTGTTATACCAGTTATATATAATAACGGTATGTAGCGTATAGTGTAGATCATTCAGTTGGCGGGGTAGATTAAAATAAGTGTCATACGTGCATTTGATTAAAAACTCGAAACTATGTCAAATCTTTGATTTAATTAACTCAATATTTGTGCTTTTAACACAACGCTGATGAAATGCAATGGTTGCTTGAATACACACATCGGATCCCCTAGTCAGCTCAAAACATAGTTGATCATCTCTACCCGAAGTCTCCCAAGCATGAACTACGACCTCTTCATCCACCAAAGCCTCGTTTTCGTACCTTATCTGGAACTCCTTCAACCCATTTTTACTGTTCTGAATTAAAAGTCTGCTAAAAAGTTCTTGGTCCAAACCTTTTCTGCAGACATTCATACAAATCTGAACATAAGCCAGCCAGTTGGTGTGGTTTTGGCTGTCAATATCCGATGTCTGAATCTTGTAGTGGTCTCCAGCCCTACATACATCGGGTCTGCTTAGTTTTTCCATTACAAAGGGGGAACCTGTACACATTTGGCGATACTTTTCTCGCCATGGAGCAGGAAATTCGGAGGGTTTTCTGGTGACCGGGTCAATTCTGATATCTTGCTGAAACAGTCTTGCAAACCATTGCGAATTGTTTCTATTTTTCATTTCAAGCATTTTGGAATGCGAACTTTTCCCAACGTAATGTAATGTAGAGTAGCAGTCAAATGGTAGATGCAAACAAGATGACGTATAAAAACTTTTGTGAATTTCTAGTTTACTCGAGGCAACGTATATAAGTTTGTCAGCAAAGACCGTTTTATTTTCTAGATAGGTATTGAGATCTCCTGGCAAAGATGCATAGCAGATATCCAATATTAGGTCAACCAGTCGAAGAAACCGTACAACTGGAATCTGTTTACCTGATAAAAAAAGGAGAAATTAATTTAAGAGAGAGAGATAGAGAGAGAGAGAGAAACACAGAGAGACAGTGTCTGTAAGGGACAGAAAGAGAAAGAGAGAATACTTCCATGTATCAATCAATTTGTCCTTGAAATGTTAGAGTCCTGAGATACATACTGCTTGAATGTGGTGAGGGTTCATCAAACAGGTCTGATACACCTTCTGGAAAATGAACGATACATGTGGGCCCGTTGATGGTGCGGCTTACTTTCAGTTGAGTCATAATTTTATATACACTGGAAAAAAATAAATATAATGTAACTAAATAGGAAGTAACTTTAATACAGTTAAGATATTAAGAGGATATTAGATGATTCAAAATATTTTGGTAGTTCTTCGTCAATTACAGAGATATGCGCAGGATATACATTTCTAACCATAGCGGATTGCGGAATTTAAGTGGGGCGCGCCCCTCCCCTAAAATTGCCAAAATGAAGCTGAATCATAATCTCTCTGGCAATTATTTATCAACTTTGTGGAGACCCATAGGATTTCTCTACATTAGACCAATTTCAACGATGTTGTATAAAGAAACCCAGTGAGTTCAATGGTATAATGTTTAGAAAACTCATTTTAGTCACGCTCAACAACCTTTTAGTTACACCTCGTGTAGCTAGTGTTTTTGACGACTCATTCCTCATACAAAGATAAAATGATATATTTCTTATATCTCCGCAAGGCAGGAGCTTTTGATGGGTTTAACTTTAATTCAGGTCTTAAATCAAACCTTTTAAAGTTTTTAATTTTATCATTTTTACATTATAATCACGAGAAAAATGTCGCAAAAGTGTGACTTTGGAGACAAATCTATTGAATCCAGGAGCTTCCGGTGGCTTCGCAACCTAGGCCCCCATTAAGGCTTTCCCCTGGATGACCCACTTGGGGTCTCAAGGCGGCCTCCATACTTTCTGCCTTCCATTGGCGCCCCCTCTAACATATTTTTCATATCCTGGATCCGCCCCTGTCTTAACACCTAAAGCATACCTCGCCAAAAGTATAAATGTGTAGGAAGTTAGAAAATCGTTTAAAAAATTGATTACCTAAACTTTCTACCCAAACATTAAACGGTTAGAAATATACTGACAGAAAGAATTATGTGAAATACGGGCCTTCTGTAAATGAACAAGAAATAAATTTCGGAATTTTTTATTCATTTGGTGTGGATTTAATATTTGATATATTTACCCTCAAAAATCCAGTTTTTTTTATTTAAAACAACCACATGGAACAAAATGCATCATTATTTACGGAAAGGTATTCACAGTTTACATTCAATTCTCACAGACCTCTAGCTAACCTTTGAAATGCATATGTGCAATAAGGAACATTTTCTATTTAAGCTGATCAGTGTATTTCATAATCCAGCTTGGAAATGATAAAAATTCATCCCACTTTGTCAATATGTTACATTTCTTGAAACGGCTTGTTTCTGCCCACAACTGACCAAAACTGTTATCAATAGATAAAAAAGCAGTAAATATAGTATACGGTTTTACATGTTTTGTATGCAAATTATGCAGACAAGAACATGAAAAGTCTTTTTTAATCACTTAGTAATGCGCACTTACTGACTTAAATTGACTTAAATTAAAGATTTAAAAATATGAATAAAATTAAAGGCGGTCCACTCTACAGTCGTGTTAGTTTTTGTGTAAAAAAAAAAAAAAAGAATACCCTACTCTTAAAATGAGTCTCGGAAACGATCAGTAGGCATAAGATATATTTGTCTGTGGAAGTTCTTTGAAATAATACTTATAATATGTATAGCTTTCAAATTTATTTCAAACAATTTTTTTTTGGATCCCTACCCCGCTTTCTTAAAGAATTTACTTTGATTAATACATATAGAACTTTAAAAAACAACAATAAAAACTTGACTGATATAGAGATGCCTGTCATATTCAACACAAATTGTTTTTTCCAATGAAAGTATAATGTCAATGTGCATCCATAGACATAGGAGTTGGATTTTTCTTCTTCCAAATATAGACATCAGTGCAGACTAATAAAAATAGAGTACCCCATGTTAAGACAAAGTAACATCATTAATGTGAAAGATTCATCAATTTTCTAAAAAAAAAAATGGTTGTAGAGTGGACATTAATGACCTCCCCTTATATGATTTCAGATTTTCAAGAAAAGTCTGCAGCTGCGCAGTTCTAATGGTGTTCCAAGTGATTAAAATACCACTTACGTGCGCAATTTGAAAGCAAAACATCGTGTAAACCTCATAATCCGTGCTTTTTATCGTATGGAAACAAGTTTGGTCACTTTTTGGTATAAATAAGACAGGTTGAAAAAATGTTTACATCCTGGTCCACCAGATCGAAATTCGCCGTTTTTTATATAAAAATATCATCAATAAGGCATCTGTCATGACAATAAAATACAATTGAACCTTTTAGCACAAAGTTATTTTTCTTCAATCTCATTTGATAATTATCACACTAAATGGTAAATTTTCCTCATTCCTCGAACTGTTAAGTATGTTCAGTTGAGAAATATATTATAGCGCGAACAGGCCTCCATATCAAATTTACGTTCTAACGTACCTAGATATTATATTTCTATGGTGGCATATCTCTGCCCCTTGTGTGCAAGTTATTTTTCTATTAATTAAGTGGACATGCAAGATAAATATGCTGACATGCAAGATAGTTATGTCAACATGCAACATAACTATGTTGACATGCAAGAAAACTGCAATCAAATAAGAGTTATAAAAAATCTCAAATATCGCCAACAGGTGACATTCAAGATCCTAGATACGCTACCTATTGATGTCAACATGCAACTTATTTATGTCGACATGCAACTTAATTATGTCGACATGCAACTTATTTATGTCGACATGCAACTTAGTTATGTTAACATGCAAGATAAATATGTTGACATGCAACATATTTATGTCGACATGCGACTAAGTTATGTTGACAACTTATAAGTTGCATGTCAACATATTTATCTCGCATGTTAACATAACTAAGTTGCATGTCAACATAGTCATCTCGCATGTCAACATAAGTAAGTTGCATGTTGACATAAATAAGTTGCATGGACATTAATAAGTTGCCTGTTGACATAAGTAAGTTGCATGTCAGCATATTTATCTTGCATGTTAACATAAATTAGTTGCATGTCGACATAAAAAGGTAGCATTTAGCATCTTGGATGTCACAAGTGGGCGTTATTTGAGAATTTTTGAGATTTTGTATAATTCTTATCTGATTGCAATTTTCTTGCATGTCAACATAGTTATGTTGCATGTTGACATAATTATCTTGCATGTCAAAATATTTATCTTGCATGTCGACATATTTGATGGAAAAATAACTTGCACACAAGGGGCAGAGATATGCCACCATATATTTCACTTGCCCTGCCCGAATAATATGAATCAAAAGAAGTGAGTTCGAGAAATGAGGCAATGTCGTTCATTGAATAAAATCGACGCTTTCGGTGACAGAAACCTTTGTTTACAAGCAACTTACGGTATGCCGATCATTTCGATTAAAAAAAACAATTCGTACGGAAAAGTATGCACATAATTTTTTTTCTCAAACGGATGTATCATTATGAAGAAAAACCGTTGGTTTACACGATGCGCTTCAGAATCTTCAGAAACACGTACGTCATCCGAGATGAACGAAAAATGGGTCCCATTTGGTAGGTAAAATAAGCATTTACCACCAAATGGGACACAAACCACCATACAGGGGTTGTGTCCAATCTGTTCATTGTAAAAAAAATGGGCCGATGAAATACATGTACACATGATTTACAAATACCATTCCTTTGAGCGTTTATCGAAAATAATGTATAGGAAATGGAAGTAGAAAGTTGCATGTTCATAACAATTCAGGAAAAGACTTAAAGGAAAACTACGTTTCCATTTGCAATATGCATATGCATGGTAATAACATAAGCGCATCTGTTGTAATTCATGTTAGAAAAGATGAAAGAATAGTGTATCAGAGAAAAATTGATTCTAGTACAAGTGGAGTTTTGTCCAGCATGTACTTGTGGCATTTCCTATTGATCAACTGTAACAAGCACAACAAATTCCATAAATTCCACAACCGCTTTCCAGTGAACATGTATCAACTAATTGTTTTAAACCCCACCCACTATTTAGGCACCGAAATATCGACTTATGATTAATATCTAATTATATATTATTAAGTTTGCAATTGTAAAAAAGAATATCACACTCATATTGCTCCGTGGCTTAATTGAAATTGATTTCTTCATAAAATAATGATACCTTGATGTTGATAATTCCCATTCCATCATGAACCCGAAATAGTTAGATCTATCTGGTAGTAGATATAACTAGGTATAAGTATAGTCACGTTCAACCAAATCTCTCTATATCAACCAAACGCTTGGCTTTCTCTGTAAATCCCCAACGAGCGTTCGGTTTGCAGCGTTCGGTTTCCTTTATAGTGTATGGCTGACCTAGCGAGTTTTAACTTTGGAACAACTTTTTCAATTGAACATACTTCATTTGAGGTGGTATGGCACCCTTCCATATTGTAATATGTATCGAAATAAAAATTAAAATCAAGTTTAATTTTTTTGAATAGTAGTTTCTTTCCAAAAATTGTCATCCAACAGCTTAGCGCCGTCGGTAAGAGAGTTTAAAACGGATCTGTAAGTTATGAGTTTAAATCGCGCTTTGGTATTCAAATGTTTATCTTTCGAAAAATTTTAAAACGCATTTTTTGATTAGAAAATGTATAATTTGAAAATTCCAAACCGGTAAAAGTTTTCTAAATATAATTTACTATAATCCACATTAATATTGACAGAGGTCCCATACCACCTTAACACCATCTAGTCGTACTATTGTACACTATTTACTAATAATAAACCACTAAAACCAGTGATCCGCTGTTTGATGCAACCTTAACTATCACCTACTTTTTCATGCACTCATAACATATATTTTGATACAAGTAAGTCATTACGTTTGATCAAGATAAAGTAGCAAGAAACTTAATTTGCATGCATTTTTTTGCGGTGTGGTTGAATTCTGCTTATAGCATTTGGGTTGTTTTAAGTTGCCAATCAAAATGATATAACGCTTACGAAATAGAAAAAAATATATTCAAATAACTTTTTCTTCGGATTGATTGATATTTAAAACAAAGTCGAGGTCAAAACAAATAGCAAATTTTTAGTGAATACGATCTGTTGTAGAAACAATGCATGCACCAATATTCCAACGGCACTGGAAGTGTTTGTAGTGATCGTTTTGGTCATATTAAGTGGTGGTTTTTTTTTTAAATATTACCAAAGACTAAAATAAATAAAAAAAATTATAATGATATTAGGCATGCGCACAAAAAAACCAAGCAATTTTTATATTTTAACGTTTGGTCTCGGGTAAAAGATTTCAATCTGTGTTGTTTTTAATCTGTGCTATTGGTGAGAAGACATTTCAGTTCTGAAATGTTGAAATTTTCAAATCATTTTCTTTTGTAATTTTCGAATCATTTTGTATATTAGTATAAACACTAATAGGTTTGTTGAGTGTAGACTTAAGATGGTAAGGGGCAGAAAGCGATATTTTGTTTAATATTTATTTAAACTACATATGTGAAATCCACAAAATCAATTAGTATCCCGGTTAAGATGAATAAGTAACGAAAACTCTAATCTTACAATATGAGAAAAAGAAGTATTTGTCAACTATGTTGTATAGATACATTAATAAAAAATGATTAACTTTCATTTATCCAGTGCCAGAGGTCCAGATTCATAATAATTCAACCTTACCGATTCATCTTGTGTACATTGTGTACTTTGTTCCTACTATGAACAGAACACCAAACATCTGTAATGTGGAATTGAAATTTTACCTCTTATTAACTGTAGATATATTTAGAGTGTAATAGTAATTTAGAATCGGCAGAGTAGATGGATTATAGTTTTGAGGCTTCTCAACAGTCTATTTGAAAACCAGTATAATTCGGGCTTCACAGGATTTGATCACGTGACCAACCAAGTTCATATCTCGGTGAACTTTTTAACTCGCTGTTTAGTACATTTCCCCTTAAAGTATCTATTAACTCCTTGGTGTTTCAGAAAGATTCAAATCTTTTTTAAAATGAAACTTTTTTCAATATGGTGCAATTGCTCGCAAAACCCATTACAATATATTTTTAGAAATTGACGTAATCATTTTTAATAATACCAAATTATTATAATTTTTTTTTACATCATTTCATTTTCCGTTTTGTTCACGTTAAATCCGCATATTATTTAACCAATTGTTTCATAAATGCCAATTTTCTTTAAGAATAGCCATCAATCTTTTGAATCATGTAAGGATTTCTGTGTCTTGACACCACAAACCATCTGTGTAAGATCTTTATCAAACATCTCCATCGACAATCTTAGCCTTATTGTGTTAAATACACACAGAGTGCAAATTAATTTGATTGATTGGGAAAATCCATATTATTTTTATAAATGAAAAAAGACAATAACAGTCAACCATCTCAAAAATCCGTAAAACGAAATACAAAATCAAGACAGAGCAACACGGACCTCTAAAATGATAGAGGTATGATCAGGTGCCTAGGAGTAGTGAGCATTCTGACCGGTCACACCCGCCGTGTGCTCTTAACTTTGTTAAGTGAATAAATAAACATAAATTCCAAGTGCTAGTGTCTTTTCTGACAGAAAACTACCTGTGCCATGGGAAATTTTTTACTGAATTTAATGAAGTGTATGTCTCTATAATTGGTGCATTTATTATAACTGATAATGAAGGACTTGATTATTTACAAATTCTTAACATATCCAAACCTTCAGGTTCCGATTTTCTTTCGCAATGTGTTTCAAAAAATATTGCATATGTACTAGTAATTCACAAGTTTTTGCTAAATTTTACAATATATTACAACGTAGTAGCACACTTCCTAGCAAGTAGACAGGAGGAATCGCAAAAAGGTACATTTTCTGCAATGCCGGCTACCTTCATACCCCTATGAAGCATAACAGAAGGCATTTTTGTTTAAATTTGCAATATATTTATTTGTATCATACATGTTTTTATAGAGAACATAACCCCTTTCAGAAAAAGTGTCCTACTTCTACATTTCATAGTATGAATAAAATATTTTGTAGAGCAATGATAAGTTTAACATACGTGTATTTGAATATATTCAAGAAATGCTAGCAAGAGCTTTTTTCTCTTGAAAAACCTCGTTTTTTTGCACCCTTCATATTAATAATGATTGATTCACAAATCAAGGGTTTAAAAAATATTTACCTCTTGCAAAAAGTCTGACACTTAAGACAAAAGTAGTAAAAAGAAATGCTTGTTGTATCCCACAAAGCCTTATCCCCACCGAAACACAGTTTTTTGAAGTTATGTTATACATTTCAAAAAATCGAGAGTGAATTACTCGCAGTATCTTGATTATATGATGAAAGAAAAGGGACGTAATTTCACTTCGAAAGATAGAGAACTTCGAGAGCTCAAAATTCGAATCAATGAGTGTCGCCTGTATTTGTTGACACTTCATATTTCGTGTAAATTTTACTTTAATAACGAGTTATTCATAAAATAAAATCAATGCTCGCAAAACTGTATGAAATATCTGTATGTCCGAATATTTCTTCAATTTGTATGATAATAGTTTTTAATACTGTCAACAACTTTTATTAAAACATTTTCTAATACACTTATACATCGCCGAGTTAAATGAACACAAACCGAATCCATAAAACCTCATTAGGCCGGTAAGGGAGGAAGACTAACTATCTGGTATATTGTTTCCTCTAAGGGAGAAGACTCACTTTATTACCGGTCTTCCATAGGCAAAGTCTCACTGCGGGGAATGGGGTCTCAATATATGACACCAGCATCAAAGCTAGTGGGGGTACCATCGAATTAATATTGCGAAATCATTATACCAGCTGGTAGTCAATATTGTCCCGAACATTTTGAAAATGCCGATTTTAAAGTTGATGCATTTTTAACCTATGTCCCAAGTTATTATTTCAATTTTTTCAATTTTTAACAAAAATTACACATACCTGTAAAAAGTCCCATTTGTAACGATAAAAAGGAATAAAATCCAAGTTTTCTTTATTGACACATGATCTTTTCTTAGCCCGGGTAAGTCCATATGATCGAACTTCAGTTTTTAGGAAAATCTGACATCTTATATCATTTAGAATTAATTTGGAATACATCGCACAATTTTTTTTAACTTATCAACCGTGTACTTTCGTGTCGCTAGCAAAGCAACATCCCAGTAGACCAGTAGATGTGTATCTACATTTGAAAAGCTAAAAGGGCGTTTAAAACGAGATTTTTTGTGGATATTTTCATAGTATTGAAAAAAATAAGGATGAACTCTGAATATAGAATAAGAAAATATATTCCATAAATAACTTTGGACAAAATACATTATCAAAGCAGCCAATAGCTCATTCATTAGCAGGTTTGCTATTATTTTACTCTACGAACAGCTACACAGCTAAACGAAAATCACCGAATTCATTTCCAGCTTCATCCAAGCTGACAAATAAAGCGTTTTATTGAATGTAACATGAATATGGAAGCGTTTTATTGAATGTAACATGAATATGGAAAAGCGCGCTGAAATGTGTATGCTTTGACATTTATTAAAATAACACTTGCTCGGACCACTGCCAATATATCTTTGAAAATTTCATTCAGACTGAAATTAGGACTCTCCAAGAAGTGTAATCAGCTGTCTTCACATTTGAAAACCTCACTTGCAGAAATTGAAAATTCAATTATTCTTGTGTTTTCTTGTATCTACAACTTTATTTTTAAAAAAGCTTAACAACATTTCAATTTCATGAGACGTTCATAATGTTAAATGAGGAAATTAAGGCGACTAGTGAAAGGAATGGTGGTCATCACGGAGACGGGTCATTTTGTATCAGCAGTTAGACGCTTCCTCGCAGACAATTAGAATACATGAAATATTCAAGTCAAACCTTGAAGATACCAAACACCGGGTGCAAGAAAATAGCTTAAGTTTGTTTTCGTGAGCAGGTTTTTTTCCGAAGAGATGCTCTAAGTCTACTGGAGGATGAGGTAATGCAAACGGAAATGCCATGTTTCATGAACCAAAGGAATAAACAATTGTCAACAGAGGATGCTAGTTCTAGCCGATTGGATAACAAAGTGATTACTAGAGCTTTGATGCTTAAAAACTGTTCTTATAATTCAATCCTATTCGTTTTTGGGTTTTGTTAAATTTTGATACTTAGATCCATCGAAAAAATGGTTTATTTAGCGAATAAAACTTCCACTGGTTAAAAATTTAACCGTTTAAATATATGATCAAATTTATTAAACAACAAGTGGTATTTTTTTTAAAGACAATCAATTAGAGTGGAGTCGGCAAAAGCAAGAATAGAGTTGGAAGTATATGTACTTAGATAGAATTCTCTTGTCAAAGTTCCATACATCAGAGGCTACGATTGTATGTACAGACTCTATATAACAAATACATACCTCCACTTTCATTAGGTATATTCATAAAATGTGTTTGTGCATTGTGCGCGGACTAAGAGGGGACTTCTTCAATTCACATCATAAGGTACTGAAAATTAGCTTAGTCTTGAGCCCGCCCCCCCCCCCCCATCCCTGGCAAAATTTCTCCATCTCCCCTCTAGAACAGTTTCTGGGTATGCGTTATACGTAAAGCTTTAAAAAGGACCCTCTGCTAAAGTAAAGGCTCGCAAATATGGTAGTTTGCCAGCTATTTTCAAGATAGTTCAACACATAATTAATTTTTTCGTTCTTAAAGAAATATGCTTCATTTTTTATTTGAAACATTGTAAATAATTAACGTTTTGAATATAAACAAGAACCAAAGGAAACATAGGTAATCACAGATTACAAAGCTCACCGAGACGAGACATCACCCTTATGAGACTTCACCTTTATGAGACCACCTTTATCATATTAAATGAAAATCATACTTTATGATCTTGGATATTCATGAATTCTGTTTTGACACAATATCGTATATCATCTGTGAAAAAATACAATATCATAATATATAAAACAATATAGTTTGATATTGTATGATACTGTATCATTTTTTATACATTATATGATATTGTATCATATGATACAATATAATTTGATACAACATTGTATCATATCAAATGATACAATATTATGTGATAAAGTAAAATATTATATTAAACAATATTATATTATACATATTGTATCATAATACAATATTATATTTTACAATATCATACAATACAATTTCATGTGATGTGATAATATATCATATTATAAATCAATATCATATTATAAAATATCGTATGATACGATATAATATATTATTACAGTATCATATTATACAATTTCATGTGATATAATTCTATATTACAGAAACTAATATCATATCATACAATATCGTATGATACAATATTAAAGAATATACAATATTGTATCATAGGATACAATATTATATTTTGCAATATCTTATGTAATAGTATCATGTGATAAAATAATAAATTAATAATACAATATAATATTATACAATATTGTATCATAGTATACAATACTATACATAACGATATCATGATACAATATCATAACATAAAATATCAAAAAAACTGATACAATATCATATAGTATCATATAACATTTTATAATATTAAATATGATATCATATTGTTTTATATTAAACAATATTGTTTCATACCATACAATACTATCAAAGGAATCATGTTATATCATTTATCAACAAACACATCTATCTATCGAGCAGGTTTGAGTGAGATTTCTTTAGGAGATTTCTTTAGCATCCTTGATAATGGAGATCAGGCTCTCTATCTGAAAAACCTCTGCGTTTCATCTATAATATAGTTAAATCAACTATGCAAGCTATTATCTATAAAACATGTGACCTGTTAAAAAAAACTAAACCTCATCCAGCATCCGAAACCTATGGCTCAGATTCAGCATTCAAGCCTGTCAGGTGCATCAGTATACATAAGACGCATCTCCATGCAAGTTTGGTGAAGTTCAGACCAGTAATAACTAAGATATCATCATCAGAGGGCACTAGCAATTAAAACCTTAACCTGCTCCAGCATCCGCAACCTTTGGCTCAGATTCAACATCCATGCCTGTCAGGTGCATCTGTATCATAAGACACACCATCCATTCAAGTTTGGTGAAGTTAGGACCTGTAATAACTCAGATATATTTTTTAGCATCCTTGATAATGGAGATCAAGCTCTGCATCTGAAGCTTCCTCTGTGATTCATTCATATTACAGTTTAATCAACTATGCAAGTTTGAAAGAGTACTATTATCTATTAAACATGTGACCTGTTCCAAAAAACTTAACCATATCCAGCATCTGAAACCTATGGCTCAGATTCAGCATTCAAGCCTGTCAGGTGCATCAGTATCATAAGACGCACCATCCATGGAAGTCTGGTGAAGTTAGGACAAGTAATAACTAAGATATAATCATCAGAGGGCACCTGCAACAAAAACTTTAACCAGCTCTAAAAACCTTAACCTCCTCCAGCATCCGAAACCTTTAGCTCAGATTCAGCGATCAAGCTTGTCAGGTGCATCAGTATCATAAGACGCACCATCCATGCAAGTCTGGTGAAGGACGGACCAGCAGTAACTTAGATATTGCTATCAAAGGGCACCTGCAACAAAAACTTTAACCAGCTCCAAAAACCTTAACCTCCTCCAGCATCCGAAACCTTTAGCTCAGATTCAGCACTCAAGCCTGTCTGGTGCATCAGTATCATAAGACACACCATCCATGGAAGTCTGGTGAAGTTAGGACAAGTAGTAACTAAGATATAATCATCAGAGGGCACCTGCAACAAAAACTTTAACCAGCTCCAAAAACCTTAACCTCCTCCAGCATCGGAAACCTTTAGCTCAGATTCAGCACTCAAGCCTGTCTGGTGCATCAGTATCATAAGACACTATCCATGGAAGTCTGGTGAAGTTAGGACAAGTAGTAACTAAGATATAATCATCAGAGGGCACCTGCAACAAAAACTTTAACCAGCTCTAAAAACCTTAACCTCCTCCAGCATCCGAAACCTTTAGCTCAGATTCAGCGATCAAGCTTGTCAGGTGCATCAGTATCATAAGACGCACCATCCATGCAGGTCTGGTGAAGTGCGGACCAGCAGTAACTTAGATATTGCTATCAAAGGGCACCTGCAACAAAAACTTTAACCTGCTCCAAAAACCTTTACCTCCTCCAGCATCCGAAACCTTTAGCTGAGATTCAGCACTCAAGCCTGTCTGGTGCATCAGTATCATAAGACACACCATCCATGCAAGTTTGGTGAAGTACGGACCTGCAGTAACTTAGATATTGCTATCAAAGGGCACGTGCAACAAAAACTTTAACCTGGTCCAACAACCTTAACCTCCTCCAGCATCTGAAATTTAGGAATCAGATTCAGCATACAAGTCTTTCAAGTCCATAAGTAGGTCCAGATGCATCATCCATGCAAGTTTGGTGAAGATAGGACAAGTAATAGCTTAGATACAGGACCTGCAACAAAACCTTTAACCAGGTCCGGACGCCGACGCCGACGCCGACACCGACGCCGACGCCGAGGGTATAGCATAAGCTCCCCCTGACTTCGTCTCGGTGAGCTAAAAAGGTTTTGTGCTACACCAGTATATGAACTATATAGCGTATGGTGTAGACTCATTTATTTGGCGGGGTAGAATGAAGTAAGTTTCATACGTGCATTTCATTAAATACTCGAAACTGTGTCAAATCTTTGATTTAATTGATTCAGTGTTTGCGCTTTTAACAGAAAACTGATGAAATGCAATGGTTGCTTGAATACACACATCGGATCCCCTAGTCAGCTCAAAACATAGTTGATCATCTCTACTCGAAGTCTCCCAAGCGTGAACTACGACCTCTTCATCCACCAAAGCCTCGTTTACGTATCTTATCTGGAACTCCTTCAACCCATTTTTACTGTTCTGAATTAAAGGTTTGCTAAATAGTTCTTGGTCCAAACCTTTTCTGCAAGCATTCATACAAATTTGAACATAAACGACCCAGTTGGTGTGGTTTTGGATGTCAATATCCGATGCCTGAATCTTGTAGTGGTCTACAGCCATGCACGCGTCTGGGCGGTTTAGTTTTTCCATAACAAACGGTGAACCAGTACACATTGATCCATACTTTTTTCGCCAAGAAGCAGGGAGCTCTAGAGGTTTTCTGGTAACCGGATCGACCATAATGTTCTGCAGACTCAGTCTAGCAAACCACTGCGAATTGTCTCTTTGACATATTTCTTGTACTTTACAATACGAACTTTTCCCAACGTAATCCAATGTGGAAAAGAAATCAAATGGAAGATGGAAGTAAGCCGAAACGTAAAGACTTTGATGAATTTCTAGTTTGCATGAACCAGCGAATACAAATTTATCAGCAAAAATAGGTTTGTGATCAAGGAAGGTATTCGGGTCGTCTTGTAAGGCGCTGATGCTGATGCCTTCCGCTAGATCAAACAACCGAAAAAGCCCGGGAATTGATATTTGCTTATCTGAAGAGTAATAACAAGACATTATCATGACACACGATTAACAAATCAAGTAATGCAGATATTTATTTCTGTTAAAAAGAAATAAAAATAGTAGTTACATGTAGATGACTGGTTAACATGAATTCGAAAATTAATTAACAATCTAAGAACATGGCTTGATTTATATCTGATATTACATCATTTGACGACTTTAAGTAAAATTGACCACGTGTAATATCAAATGCTAAAGCAAATCATCCGCTCACAAAAAATCCTTTCCCAGTTTTCCCTATAGATGAAGGATTTCCAACCCAATCGCTTAATTTTAGATCATCCAATCGATCTCTAATATTTGTCGATAATTTCTTTATACCAGATTACGAAAGATTAATTTGATACAATATGCCAATTGGTAATGAATGGAACCTATACAGGGGATATTGACAATACCGTGTCTACTTAACTTTAAAGGGCATGATCACGATTTGAGCTTAGATATTGTTTGGGTGTGCGGTGTTCTGGCTAGGAAGCTAAAACATTTTAAAAAGGAACTTTCTTCTGATTTCCGTCTCATTTTCTCATTATTAATATATTGCGGAAAGATCGGCAATCACACAGTATGCATGTACACAACATGCACTGTCTAAGTAAACGTACCTAAGTGTGTTGAGAATGCATCAAACAGGCTTGAAACACCCTCAGGAAAGCGAACAATACAGCGCACCCCCTTGATTGTTCGGCTTATATTCAGTTCAGTGATGGCTCTGTGAATAAATAGAGACATTTTGACACTTTCATTTTTGATAGCTTCTTAATTATTATTTAATTAGACCTTATGGCTCTTAGTTACGGAATTTTCTTGATGCTGCTGGATTTTTTTTTTCAACTGGAGATTAGTGAGGGTGTTATAATTGTTTGAAAGATACGATATTGTTTAAGTTATTTAAAACTGAGTAAACAAGAAAGTTAAGATACACGTCTTTTTCATACCCTAAACAGGATAACAGAGTTAGGTCGAAGATAGATTAATAAAACGTTAAATTTACCGTTGTTTGTAATATTTCCTAAATAACCAAAAAATAAAAAGAACAAATACATGATAGAAATAGATCTAGAATCTACCTACAGGCCCTGATATGCTACTACATCTCTACGACGAACCGTACCGTTCCATGAAAGAAACGATCCGCGAACCTCACCGTTCATAAAACGAACTGTATCGTTCACTAAGATAACAGAATTAGGTCGAATATAGCTTTAAATAACGTTTAATTTGCCGTACTTTGAAATTTTTTCTGAATAAAACCAAATAATAAAAAAATGAATTACAAAAATAGAGCTAGAATGATCTTACACGTACCTCAAATCCTAGCAATATAAACATTTTGCAACCACCGAGCTTCTATATAAATCGCGATGGCCTTTGTGGCTTTAAAATGGATAGTATTACACCGTGAATGATAAAGAGTTTCGAAATCTGTACACAAAAAGAATTTCCGAATAATTTCAAACCTTGAGAGTCGAGATACTAAACATATTTCCACTATTTATCTGTAATGCAATAAATATATTATGTGCATCACACTATATTAAATCGAATACATGTATGGAACGGCACTTTATTCCCTTTAAATCGTATTTGCTTCCCCAAAACATATATGATTTAAAATACATATACCTCAATATTGACATCTCTTCCATCCTCAAATTACTTTAAAACGCTAATCTCTTGAAAAGCAAGTCACCTGTTCCTTAATGGCAAGCCGTAAGTGTCAAAACTACATTATATATAATCATAGAGAAAGTCGACTTCCGGGAAAACGTCACAATATACAATAGGTAAAAGTTTGCGTGCGCGATAGGTATTCACTATTATACAATTATTTAATGCTTGAGCAGTCAATAGACCAGAATATTTTTCCCTTTGTGCAGGGAACAGCTCAGTATGATCTATTGCCCGAGGCCGTTGGCCTCGGGCAATAGATCATACTGAGCTGTTCCCTGCACAAAGGGAAAAATATTCTGGTCTATTGACTGCTCAAGCATTAAATAATTGTTTTATTACCTAATTTCTTTTTAGTTTTCCGGGTTTACAATTTGTATATTGCAGATGGATTTCCTGCCATTATGCAATACACTAAGATTTTTTTTCATCTTTTACATGCACCAAACTTGTTGCATGCATTACAACATCTCAATTTAACATTAGTTTACACAAAGACGGAGGAGTCTTCAACCCATTAGATTTTAAATAGTCTATTACCTTATATGAGGCTTTAAAACTGTTGATTATTTGATACTCCATTTTGATAACATTGAATTTGGTTTCACCAAGTATTAAAAACAGCGTCTATGTAAAGGAATATACATTCCCTTAGTAAGGATGTAACATTATAATATACACGCGTTCTGATATACGTTGCCTGTCCAATAGATCACAGTCTATTGACCGGCGGTCCAATAGATCGCACTCTATTGACTGGCGGTCCAATAGATCGCAGTCTATTGAACGGCGGTCTAATAGATCGCAGTCTATTGACCGGCAGTTCAAAATAGACGCAAATATTTAATTTGTAATAAAACAACAAAATCCCTTTGATTAGGTAATAAATATACAATAAACACTGTTTTCAAACAGTATTTTGCTTATGTTCATATTCATAGTCCATATTCATTAAAGTTGATTAAGAAGCAATATTAAATTTAAAACTTTAAAGTTTAATTTGATATTCTACAGATTTCATAACATATGATGTTTAGCCATTACAAAAAATTATTACCTGTTCACATTTTTTAGATATGCGTGCACAATAACATTAATTTATTTATACAGGTTTCAATACTTAAGATGTTGCGCGTATGAAAATTGTATTACTTGTTTATATTTTTTTATAGATAAAACAAATTAACCATATTATTCAATAAGGTTCTTGGTTTCTAAGTACCCTTGAATTGTTCTACGAACGATGTCAATTAGATTTAAAGGCATGTTCCAGATTTTTAAACACGGAAATCGTTCATGCCACTGCATGTTTTCTTTTTATCAGGTAACCCATTTAAACATGACCCATGGAAAGGTAAGTTTGATATAGAGGACATCCGCATGTTTGGTACATCGTACAGGTAGCACGACACGGATTTATGTTAGTGCATACAAGGTTCATAATATTAAAAATAACTTGTATTGATACATGTAAATGTATTACCATTATAAAGATTACTCTTTTGGGTAAAGTGTTGTGTGTTCGACTAGTATATTGTGTATTTCCTATTATAATTCTGTTTTTAAATCCTCGATTGAGACCTGAAGTTACTGCCAGTTGAAAATAAGCGTTAACAGCTATAAAATTAACCCGTTTTCAACACACCATACTCACAAATATCGTAATTTTGTTCGTAATATAGCAATGATCAATATTTTTTTTGGTTGATAAAGTTGGCGATAATTCAAAAATCTAAAGTTTTTCTATTTAGAAATCTCTCAATTATTGAGACAGAATTACAGTTTATTATATACTTCTTCAGATTACTTTTTATGTCACTGTTTCTGAAGTTCCCAGAGGGAATTTGAATGGAATAAAAGGTTGATTATTTCGATCTACTTCTTCAAGATTCTGTTGGAGCCAGTTTGGCGGTATGAAGCTTCACTTGTAATATGGCACACTAAGGAACCTACAGTCCACTTGTTTGATTCCACAATTCTATATGATAGGCGTATTTATTTTAAAGAAATTTGCAAAATCACGAAAACAGTGAAGATACATCATACAAAATATTAATGTTGCATCCTTGCTCCAAGGCAATCGTAATTCATTTTGAAATCAATATATCTCATAAAACAAGTACCCAAGCATAAGAAAAATGATATAAGTTTCTTCAGCTGCAAACAAATTCAGATTATTTTGTTGAACACAATATCTGCCTTGCTTCTCAAATGGAAGCTAATACGTTCCTTTCCTTTAAGTGTGCATTTACAATAATGTAGATGTACATGTATACATTGTATTCAGACGAGGTTACTTTAACGGGTATGGTCATGATTTTTCGGTTTTTAGTTTTAACAATGCTTCAATAAGTCATTTCTGATAGTTAACCAAATTTAGAGTGTCAGTTAATGAGTTTTAAGCGAGATACAGGGCTCCCGATTTTTTGTTATGTAAACAAAGCTGAGGAAATGTTTTTGTTTACAATTTGAATGTTTAAAACAAAACTCAAGGTTTATACCAAAATTAACGTGACAAACGCTAGAAACTGTTTAGTAATGTTCATAAACGAATAAGCAAATAAAAAATCCACTTTTAAAAGAACTTTTACCCGTCTATTGAACCAATGACGTTAACAAAAATATGACACGAGCTTTGTTAACACAACAAAGAGATTTGTAGAAATGCATTACTAAAGCATTATAAAAAATAAAATTTGACCAAAATCTTGATCATGTCACTTTAATCTTCAATAAAAAAAGAAATCATTATTTATTTAGTGAAATTATTTCATACACAAAATTATTGTAAACCCCATCGCTCACCTGACTTAATTAGCGCTTTTCTAGTCATTTCCAGTGTAAATAACATGAAGAGGTAAAAAACAAGATTGGCCGTTTATTACTGAAAAGAATATTTCACAATGCAATTGTTCTTAAATTGCTCAAGCCATATTTTCTTTACCCTCCCCAATAGAAAATCAGTGTATTAATGTAATTTTCCACTATCTTTTATAAACCTATACTCAGAGTAAAGGTAATGTTTAATATGTGATTATTATTATTATCAAATATCAACTTATCAATATTTTAAATAACAAGTTATTCCTGCCATCCTCTTTGGTATTTATTTCATTTAACCTAACTCCCCTTTAATATTTCATTGGATTTATAGTTTTAACAAATATCAAACTTCTTTTTTTTAAGCTTGCTATGCAATCAAAGCCATAAACAAACCTTCCTTCTCCCATAACGAATTCATCTATACCTTCCACTTAATACCTCCATCTAATATTAAAAAATATGACCTCTGACCTCATGGTATACGATATAAATGAACAAAATTGAAATTTATCCAAACAAATTTAGGCCAATATAGAATTTATAAATTAGTACATAGGGCCTATAAGAATAATGAGAATGAGAATTAAGAATAAATATACGAAAAACTAAGTTGATAATTCTGGTTTAAAGTCCCTATCCTTTCATTTCTTTGCATCATTTGAATCTTGCACCCAAATACAATCTTAATTATTTTTTACTTGATAAAAATTTTACAGTTTGAATAATTTAGATATAACCGTCAAGTTAAACTCTAAAAACAAATCATTTTTAATAGTACGAAATTATTATATATATATTTTTAAACATCATTTCTTTTTTTCTTTTTGTTCACATTAATTCCACATATAATATAACCAATTGTTTCATAAATATGGCAATCTTCTTTTAGAATAGCCGTCACTCTTTTGAATTATGTAAGGATTTTTGTGCGTCTTGACACCACAAACCATCTATGCAAGATCTTTTTATAACATCTCCATCTACAATCTTAGCCTCATTGTGTTAAATACCCCCAGAGTGCAAATTAATGTTGATTTATTGGGAGTGCTAGTGTCCTCTCTGAAATCCGTAGCACAATTTTCGTTTAGTTGAGAATAAGGTTACAACATGTTTTGTACTGGTGGACCACTCCTATCATTTGTGACAGAAAACTACAGGGGGAATTCTTGCTGGATTTAATGAAGTGTATGTCTCTGAAAACTACAGGGGAAATTCTTGCTGGATTTAATGAAGTGTATGTCTCTATAATTGGTGCATTTATTATAACTGATGATAAAAGACTTGATCATTTACAAACTCTTAACATATCCAAACCTTCAGGTCCCGATTTTGTTTCGCCAAGTGTTTAAACAAATATTGCATGTACTAGTATGTACTAGTAATTCATACGTTTTCGCCAAATTTTACAATATATTACGAGGTAATGGCACACTTCCTAAATAGTAGAAAGGAAGAATCGCAAAAAAGGTACATTTTTCTGCAATGTTGGCTACCTTCATACCCTTATGAAAAACAACAGAAGACATTATTAACAAAAAATTACAATATATTTATTTGTATCATACAATCATTTTTAGAGAACAATAACCCCTTTCAGAGATAGTGCCCTACTCGTACATATCATAGTATAAATAAAATACTTTGTAGAGCGATGAAAAGTTTGACTTATTTAAATATAGTTAAGAAAAGCTAACAAGAGCTTTTTTCTCATGAAAAACCTCGTTTTTTGCATCCTTCATATTAATAATGATTGATTCACAAATCAAGGGTTTAAAAATATTTACCTCTTGCAAGAGAGGTGCGACTCTTAAGACTAAAGTTGAAAAAAGAAATGCTTGTTGTATTCCACAAAGCATTATCCTCACCGAAACACAGTCTGTTAACATTCTGATTGAAGTTTTAGAATTTGGAATACCTCGCACAACTTTTTCAACTGATCATCCGTGTACTTTCATGTCGCTTGCAATGCTAATTCCCAGTAGACTTAATTTTTAGCCGTTTATCGAAATTTGACAAGCTAAAGGGAGGTTTAAAAAGAGATATTTTGGGATTTTTTTATAATATTAAACAAATATAGTTGAACCCTGAATAAAGAATAAGAAATTGAGTTCCATTAATAACTTTGGACAAAATGCATTATAAAAGCAGCCAATAGCTCATTCATTAGCAGGTTTGCTATTATTGTACTCGATCTACGAACAGCTGCACAGCTAAACGAAAATCGCTTAATTTATTTCCAGCATCATCCAAGCTTTTTTTAATGTAACAGGAATATGGAAAAGCGCGCTGAAATGTGTATGCTTTGACATTTATTAAAGAAACACTTGCTCCGACCACTACCTATATATCTTTGAAAATTTCATTCAAACTGAAATTTGGACACTCCAGTAAGTGTTATCAGCTATCTTTACATTTCTAGACCTCACTTGCAGAAATTCTCAATTCATTCCTGTGTTTTCTGGTATCTACAAATTTATTTTAAAAAAAGGGTACCAATTTCAATTTCCTGAGACGTTCATAATGTTAACTGAGGAAGTTAAGGCGACTAGTGAAAGGAATGGTGGTCATCACGGAGACGGGTAATTTTGTATCAGCAGTTAGACCCTTCCTCGTAGACAATAAGAATACATGAAATATTTAAGTCAAAACTTGAAGATACCAAACACTGGGTGCAAGAAAATAGCTTAAATTTGTTTTCGTAAGCAGGTTTTTTCCCGAAGAGATGCTCTAAGTCTACTGGAGGATGAGGTAATACAAACAGAAATGTCATGCTTCATGAACCATAGGAATAAACAATTGTCAACAGAGGGTGCTAGTTCTAGCCGATTGGATAAAAAAGTAATTACTTAGTCAGAGCTTTGAGGTTAAAAACTGTTCTTATAATTCAATCCTATTCGTATTCGGGTTTTGTTAAATTTTGATACTTAAATCCATCGTAAAATGGTTTATTTAGTGAATAAAACTTCCACTGGTTAAAAATCTAACCGTTTAAATATATGATCAAATTTATTAAACAACAAGTGGTATTTTTTTTTAAAGATAATCAATTAGAGTGGAGTCGGCAAAAGCAAGAATAGAGTTGGAAGTAAATGTACCTAGATAGAATCCACCTGTCAAAGTTCCATACATCAGAGGCTATAATTGTATGTACAGAATCTATATAACTAATACATACCTCCACTTTCATTAGGTATATTCATAAAATGTGTTTGTGCATTGTGCGCGGACTAAGAGGGGACTTGGGAAAAATCAGACTTCTTCAATTCACATCATAAGGTACTGAAAATTAGCTTAGTCTTGAGCCCCCTCCCCCCCCCCCCCCATCCCTGCCCAAATTTCTCCATCTCCCCTCTAGAACAGTTTCTGGATATGCGTTATACGTAAAGCTTTAAAAAGGACCCTCTGCTAAAGTAAAGGCTCGCGAATATGGTAGTTTGCCAGCTATTTGCAAGATAATTCAACACATAATTAATTTTTTCGTTCTTAAAAAAATATGCTTCATTTTTTATTTGAAACGTAAATAATTAACGTCTTGAATATAAACAAGAACCAAAGGAAAACGGTTTTGTGCTACACCAGTATATGTACTATACAGCGTATGGTGTAGACTCATTTATTTGGCGGGGTAGAATGAAGTAAGTTTCATACGTGCATTTCATTAGATACTCGAAACTGTGTCAAATCTTTGATTTAATTGACTCAATATTTGTGCTTTTAACACAAAACTGATGAAATGCAATGGTTGCTTGAATACACACATCGGATCCCCTAGTCAGCTCAAAACATAGTTGATCATCTCTACCCAAATTCTCCCAAGCGTGAACTACGACCTCTTCATCCACCAAAGCCTCGTTTATGTATCTTATCTGGATCTCCTTCAACCCATTTTTACTGTTCTTAATTAAAGGTTTGCTAAATAGTTCTTTGTCCAAACCTTTTCTGCAGGCATTCATACAAATTTCAACATAAACGACCCAGTTGGTGTGGTTTTGGCTGTCAATATCCGATGTCTGAATCTTGTAGTGGTCTACAGCCATGCACGCGTCTGGACGGTTTAGTTTTTCCATAACAAACGGTGAACCAGTACACATTGGGCCATACTTTTTTCGCCAAGAAGCAGGGAGCTCTAGAGGTTTTCTGGTAACCGGATGGACCATTATGTTCTGCTGACTCAGTCTAGCAAACCACTGCGAATTGTCTCTTTGACACATTTCTTGTACTTTACAATACGAACTTTTCCCAACGTAATCCAATGTGGAAAAGACATCAAATGGAAGATGGAAGTAAGCTGAAGCGTTAAAACTTTGATGAATTTCTAGTTTGCATGAACCAACGTATACAAATTTATCAGCAAAAATAGGTTTGTGATCAAGGAAGGTGTTCGGGTCGTCTGGTAAAGCCCTGTTGCTGATGCCTATCGCTAGCTCAAACAACCGAAAAAGCCCGGGAATTGATATTTGTTTATCTGAAGAGTAATAACAAGACATTATCATGACCCACGATTAACAAATCAAGTAATGCAGATATTAATTTCTGTTAAAAAGAAATAAAAATAGTAGTTACATGTAGATGACTGGTTTACATGAATTCCAAAATTAATTGACTATCTAAGATCATGGCTTGATTTATATCTGATATTCCATCATTTGACGACTTTAAGTAAAATTGACCACGTGTAATATCAAATGCTAAAGCAAATCACCCACTCACAAAAAATCCTTCCTCAGTTTTCCTTATGAGTGAAGGATTTCCAACCCAATCGTTTAATTTTAGATCCTCCAATCGATCTCTAATATTTGTCGATAACTTACTTATACCAGATTACGAAAGATTAATTTGATACAATATGCCAATTGGTAATATATGCAACCTATACAGGGGGATATTGACAATACCATTGCTACTTAACTTTAAAGGGCATGATAACGATTTGGGCTTAGATATTCAATGTTTGGGTGTGCGGTGTTCTGGCTAGGAAGCTAAAGCACTAAAAAAGGAACTTTCTTCTGATTTCCGTCTCATTTTCTCATTATAAATATATTGCGGAAAGATCGGCAATCACACAGTATGCATGTACAGAACATGTACTGTCTAAGTAAACATACCTAACAGTGTTGAGAAAGCATCAAACAGGCTTGAAACACCCTCAGGAAAGCGAACGATACAGCGCACCCCCTTGATTGTTCGGCTTATATTCAGGTCAGTGATGGCTCTGTGAAGAAATAGAGACATTTTGACACTTTCATTTTTGATAGCTTCTTAATTATTATTTAATTAGACCTTATGGCTCTTAGTTACTGAATTTTTTTGATGTTGCTCGATTTTTTTAGCAGCTGGAGATTAGTGAGGGTGTTATAATTGTTTGAAAGATACGATATTTTTTAAGTTATTTAAAACTGAGTAAACAAGAAAGTGAAGATACACGTCTTTTTCATACCCTAAACAGGATAACAGAGTTAGGTCGAAGATAGATTAATAAAACGTTAAAGTTGCCATTGTTTGTAATATATCCGAAATAACCAAAAAATAAAAAGAATAAATACATGATAGAAATAGATCTAGAATCTACAGACCCTGATATGCTACTACACCTCTAAGACGAACCGTACCGTTCCATTCAAGAAACGATCCGCGAACCGTACCGTTCATAAAACGAACTGTATCGTTCACTTATATAACATAATAAAGACCATGTTCTCATGAATGAACCTTTATACACAAACTCTGATAATTTATGGAATGAGTTTAAACAAAAAATCTTAGAGGGTGTATCAACCTTTGTACCATCAATAAGGACCAGAGGAAAAAACAAGCTACCCTGGATTGATATTCACATCAAACGTTTAATTAGAAAACGTGATAAACTCTTTTATAGACAGAGAAGAACAAAGACACCAGAGGATAAACAGCATTATAAAAACATCACACATCTTGTACAGCGGCAAACAAGACTCTCATATGATAGGTATGTAAACAACATCCTAGGTATACTGGAGGACCAGGTCTCTGACTCAGAAACAGGCCCAAAACAAACCTATGCTCCTAAAAAACTCTTCACCTTCTTAAAGCATGCTAAGAGGGACTCGTGTGGCGTGTCACCGCTCAAGGAGGGCGGAACCCTCAAATCAACACCAGTAGAGAAGGCTAACATTTTAAACCGCCAATTTCAGTCGGTTTTTAGCCCTAAATCTCCTCTATCCCTCTCCCAACTATGTGACATGAAGGTGAGTGACCATAACAGTACCCCTCCCCCAGCTAAGTATGCAAGTACCCCCGTTACTTATGAATCCTCTCAATCAAGAATAATGATGCCTGACATACAGGTATGTACAAAGGGTATAGAGAAATTGTTAAAAAATCTGAAAACAGACAAAGCAGCTGGCCCTGACCAAATCTCTCCCATCTTACTGAAGGAACTGCACAATGAGGTAAGCCCAATAGTTCAAATCCTCTTTCAGCTCTCATATGACACGGGTGTACTACCCAGAGAGTGGTGTACAGCAAGTGTAAGTCCTTTATTTAAGAAGGGGGACAGATCAAAACCGGCCAATTACAGACCAATATCCCTTACCTGTATATTGTGCAAAACTATGGAGCATATCATCGCATCCAACTTAGTAAGGCACTTTACACAGAACAACATCCTGTATGATCTCCAACATGGTTTTAGGGAGCGACGCAGTTGTGAAACTCAACTGGTGATGCTGGTAGATGAACTTGCTCGGAACATCCAAAACGGTAAACAAACCGACCTGATCCTGCTGGACTTCAGCAAAGCTTTTGATAAGGTCTCACACAATAAATTACTTTTTAAACTACATCAGTTTGGTGTTCGAGGCCGAAACCTAGCATGGATCAGGGGGTTCCTCAGCAATCGTTCCCAGAGGGTATTGGTAGACGGTGAGTTCTTCTCTACATCCATCCCTGTTACATCTGGGGTCCCCCAGGGTTCAGTTCTTGGTCCCATTCTCTTCCTTGCATATATAAATGACTTACCAGAGCAAGTGAAATCACAAGTCAGACTCTTCGCCGATGACACTGTCATCTATATTACTCTAGATGGCAAGGGACGTCAGTCAATGCTTCAAGAGGACCTAAAGAAACTTGAGCACTGGGAGACCCTGTGGGATATGGAATTCAACCCAAGTAAGTGCCAGGTTATCCATATAACAACATCCAGAAAACCCATCCGTACCAAATATATACTACATAGACAGGTGTTAGAATTTACCTCATCAGCTCGGTATCTGGGTGTTGATATATCGGATGACCTAAATTGGAGTACGCACATCAGCCGGGTAACAAATAAAGCCAATAGCACTCTTGGCTTTCTACGTAGAAATATTCCAACCAAGAACCAGCAGCTTCGGTCAGCAGCATACAAGGCTGTGGTACGCCCACAGCTTGAGTATGCTGTCAGCGTTTGGGACCCTCACTTGGCTACACATACTAACCAAATTGAGGCAGTACAGCGCAGAGCAGCGAGGTGGGTGATGTCTGACTATAGCAGGACATCCAGTGTAACAAGTATGCTACATACCCTAGGTTGGAGAAGCCTACAGCTAAGGAGGGCCGATGCCAGACTTGTACTTATGTACAAGATCATTCATGGCCTGGTAGCCATCCCCTCGGTTCAACTTGTCCCAGCTGGTAGGATTACTCGCTCAACTCACTCCTTTACTTTTCGGCAGATTCAAACAACAAAAAATGTTTACAAATATTCTTTCTTCCCTCTTACCATAGTCCAATGGAACAGACTGCCGGACAGTGTTGTCGCACTTCCAGATGTTGATCATTTCAAACTGGAGGTGGGCAAATTGAACCACCTCAGGCCTTAATTTTGCAAAAGTGCTTTTATGTCTTTTAATTGTAGATACTATTTATCTTATCTTTTATCTTCACTAAAATGTAATAATATTACTATCCCCTTTTCATCCTGTTGAAATCTTACTTTACTCACTTCTCTTATTCTTTTAACAAGCATTCTGAGAGTATTGCATAAGCAATACATGTCCCCTACCGGTTTGTATTATTCTATGAAAGCTTCCAAGCACACAACTATTTCAGAGCTATTGTAAACGAGATGTCATCAGAGATAAAAGAACAGAGGAAATTAAAACTATATAGTTGATATAGAAATTAATACAAAATAGGTAAAATAATACTCTTTATTTCATCCCCTGTAATTTCGCCAAGTCTATTCTGTATTCGTTGGTAAAAATTTGTGAAAACAATGCACTGTTATGCACAATATCATTTCTTACTGTCCTCTGTACCCCGAATCAAACCAAACAGTTAAACAGCCCAACCCGACAACGAACCCGATTGCAATAATACAAAAAAAAACCCTGCCGATTAAATTTACAACACAATGCTTGACACTATTTTATCGAATTTATTTGTTTGTTAGAAATGATAAAAGGAATGGTACAAGTAACCCACGATATTATTACTGACTACATACTTTCCTCGTTTATTCAATACACACCGAACCCGATAACGAACCCGAACATTAAAAAATTGGAATATAAAAAATGAATTTTCTCGAAAATTTGTCAATCAGACGCTACAAAATGTAAACTTGATCTGTAGTTTGACATTTTGAAGCTGTTCAGCAAGTTTCATATTATTCCTCAAATGCATAAAGAAAAAAAGTGTGGAAAACTGAAGTGGGACAGACAGACGGACGGACAGACGGACGGACGGACGGACGGACAGACGGACGCAGAGGAAAGCTATAGTCCCCTCCGGTGAAACCGGTAGGGGACTAACAAGCAGCGCACCCTACTCAGAGTACTCAGAATTGAGGGCGAGTAGTATCGAGAGATAGACAGAATTAGGTCGAATATAGATTTAAATAACGTTTAATCTGCCTTACTTTGTAATATTTTCTGAATATAACCAAAAAATAAATGATTGACAAAAATAGAGCTAGAAAGATCTTACACGTACTTCAAATCCTAGTAATATTAAAATTTTGCAACCACCGAGCTTCCATATAAATCGCGATGGCCTTTGTGGCTTTAAAATTGATAGTATTACATCGTGAATGATAAAGAGTTTCAAAATCTGTAAACAAAAAGAATTTCCGAATAATTTCAAACCTTGAGAGTCGAGATACTAATCATATTTCCACTATTTATCTGTAATGCAATAACGATATCTAAATTATGTGCATCACACTATATTGAATCGAATACATATATGGAACGTCACTTTATTCCCTTTACATCGTATTTGCTTCCCCAAAACATATATGATTTAAAATACATGTACCTCGATATTGACATCTCTTCCATCCTCAAATTACTTTAAAACGCAAATCTCTTGAAAAGCAAGTCACCTGTTCCTTAATGGCAAGCCGTAAGTGTCAAAACTACATTATATATAATCATAGAGAAAGTCGACTTCCGGGAAAACTTCACAATATTCATTAGGTAAAAGTTTGCGTGCGCGATAGCTATTCACAATATGAATATACAATAAACACTGTTTCCAAACAGTATTTTGCTTATGTTCATATTTATAATCCATATTCATTAAAGTTGATTAAGAAGCAATATTAAATTTAAAACTTTATAAAGTTTAATTTGATATTGTACAGATTTCATAACATATGATGTTTAGCCATTACAAAAAATTATTACCTGTTTACATTTTTTAGATATATGTGCACAATAACATTAATTCATTTATACAGGTTTCAATACTTAAGATGTTGCGCATATGAAAATTGTATTACTTGTTTATATTTTTTTTTAGATAAAACAAATTAACCATATTATGCAGTACGTTTCTTGGTTTCTAAGTACCCTTGAATTGTTTTACGAACGATGTCAATTAGATTTAAAGGCATGTTCCAGATTTTTAAATACGGAAATCGTTCATGCCAATGCATGTTTTCTTTTTATCAGGTAACCCATTTAAACATGACCCATGGAAAGGTAAGTTTGATATAGAGGACATCCGCATGTTTGGTACATCGTACAGGTAGCACGACACGGATTTATGTTAGTGCATACAAGGTTCATAATATTAAAAATAACTTGTATTGATACATGTAAATGTATTACCATTATGAAGATTACTCTTTCGGGTAAAGTGTTGGACTAGTATATTGTGTATTTCCTATTATAATTCTATTTTTAAATCCTCGATTGAGACCTGAAGTTACTGCCAGTTGAAAATGCGTTAACAGCTATAAAATTAACCCGTTTTCAACACACCATACTGACAAATATCGTAATTTTGTTCGTAATATAGCAATGATCAATATTTTTTTTGGTTGATAAAGTTGGCGATAATTCAAAAATCTAAAGTTTTTCTATTCAAAAATCTCTCAATTATAGAGACAGAATTACAGTTTATTATATACATCTTCGGATTACTTTTTATGTCACTGTTTCTGAAGTTCCCATAGGGAATTTGAATAGAATAAAAGGTTGATTATTTCGATCTACTTCTTCAAGATTCTGTTGGAGCCAGTTTGGCGGTATGAAGCTTCACTTGTAAAATGGCACACTAAGGAACCGACAGTCCACTTGTTTGATTCCACAATTCTATATGATAGGCGTATTTATTTTAAAGAAATTTGCGAAATCACGAAAACAGTGAAGATACACCATACAAAATATTAATGTCGCATCCTTGCTCCAAGGCAATCGTAATTCATTTTGAAATCAATATATTTCATTAAACAAGTACCCAAGCATAAAAAAAATGATACAGGTTTCTTCAGCTGCAAACAAATTCAGATTATTTTGTTGAACACAATATTTGCATTGCTTCTCAAATGGAGGCTAATACGTTCCTTTCCTTTAAGTGTGCGTTTAGATGTACAGGTATACATTGTATTCAGATGAGGTAACTTTAAGAAGCATGGTCATGATTTTTCTGTTTTTAGTTTTTACAATGCTTCAATAAGTCATTTCTGATAGTTAACCACATTTACAGTGTCAGTTAATGAGTTTTAAGCGAGATACAGGGCTCTCTATTTTTTGGAGTTGATTTTAATCAACTCTCCTATGCAGTTACTCAGACAAACCGAAAGTGAAACAGTGTTTTGGACCTCAGCACAAATCATTGCTGCTGACAAGACTTAGTTCTTGAAAATAATTGATAAATTCGATTTAATGTATGCTAAAGCATTGTTTTTCAAGGAAACTTATTTATGAATACTTTGAAAATAATTAAATTTTAAATGGTACGAACAATTAAATATGTTTTTGTAGTCGTTTGTATTCCTACGGTAGAGTTCAATATAGTCTCGTTCAACTCGACGCTCGGTTGTCTCCGTAAATCCTTGTCGGAGATTTACGGTGTCAGCCAAGCGTTTGGTTGAACGAGACTAGAGTTCAAAATTGCTTGGATCCATACAATGTTCGAGAAATATTTCTATTACCGATTCATAGTTTGATTGAATTAATTTTATCTTTAAATATTATTTAACATGATTCATATGGGGGTTTCTCGACATTCTTGTCGAAGAAGTCCAAAAATTCATATTATAAAAATGTGCGTAGGTCCTAATTCAAATTAGAAACTACATATACCCTTCATGCAAAATAACATATCACTGATTTTAAAATAAATAAACATCAACAAAATCAACTCCCGTCAGTTCTTCAGTACTTTGATTTTGTTATGTAAACAAAGCTGAGGTAATGTTTTTGTTTACATTTTGAATGTTGAAAAGAAAACTCAATGTTAAAATTTAACGTGACAAACGCTAGAAGCTGTTTAGTAATGTTCATAAAGGAATAAGCATATAAAAAATACGCTTTTAAAGAACTTTTACCCGTCTATTGAACCAATGATGTTAACAAAAAATATGACACGAGTTTTGTTTACACAGCAAAGAGATTTGTATCTTGCTTAAAAATCTAGAAATTTTGTTGATCATTAGAAATGCATTACTAAAGCATTATAAAAAATAAAATTTGACCAAAATCGTGAACGTGTCACTTTAATCTTAAATAAGAAAGAAATCATCATTTATTTAGTGAAATTATTTCATATACAAAATTCTTGTGAACCCTATCGCTCACCTGACCCAATTAGCGCTTTTCTAGTCATTTCCAGTGTAAATAACATGAAGAGGTATAAAACAAGATTGGCCGTTTATTACTGAAAAGAACATTTCACAATGCAATTGTTCTTAAATTGCTTAAGCCATATTTTCTTTACCCCCTCCCAATAGAAAATCAGTGTATTAATGTAATTTTCCACTATCTTTTATAAATCTATACCCCGAGTAAAGGTAATGTTTAATCTGTGATTATTATTATTATTCAATTATCAATATTTTATCAAACAAGTTATTGCTGCCATCCTCTTCGGTTTTTATTTCATTTAACCTAACTCCCGTTTAATATTTCATGGGATTTATAGTTTTAACAAATATTAAACTTCTTTTTTTTTTTTAGCTTGCTATGATATCAAAACCATTAAAAAATCCTCCTTTTCTTATAACGAATTTATCTATACCTTCCACTTAATACCTCCATCTAATATTATATAAATAGTGCCTGTTTGGGAGGGTTACAGTAGAAATTGACACCCCGAGGAAACCATTGTCAACCGACGCGAGGGGTGTCAATTTCAACTGTTATCCTCCCAAACAGGCACTATTTATTTTATTATACTGAATGTCTTAATATTAGAGAATTTTTCACTGCTTTTAAATAGAAATGACGTGAGTTCTACGCCAAACAGTACGCGCATAATTTACGCGCATGTAACAATTCGTTGTGTTACCCGTTGCTAGGTGTGTTGCTAACGCTGAGGGCGATAGAACGGATTATCAACTGTGTCTTAACCAATCAGATTTCAGTACTTAACATGAAAGTATAATAATAAAAAATATGATCTCTGACCTCATGGTATACGATATAAATGAACAAAATTGAAATTTATCCAAACAAATTTAGGCCAATATAGAGTTTATGAATTAGTACATAAGGCCTATAAGAATAATGAGAATGAGAATTAAAGAGGCATGGTCACGATTTTGGTCAAAAATTATTTTTTCGATTTTAATGTTTAAAATGCTTCAGTAAGGCATTTTTAATAGGCAACTAAAATTTGAGTGTCATTTGGTGAGTTATAAGCGAGTTACAGAGCGAACAATTCTTTGCAATGTAAACAAAGCTTTTGTTAACATTATGAATGTTGAAGTGAAAATTTCCAGTTTTATACCTAAAACGAATGTATTTATCGTTAGGAACTGTTTAATTATGCTTTAAATGAATAATCAGATAGACAAACCAGCTTGAAAAAGATTTTTACTGGTATATTGAGCCTATGTAAATAAAACAGGGCACGAGCCTTGTTTACATGACGAAGAATTGTGAGCCCTGTATCTTGCTTAAAACTCAAAGACTGGGGCCCAAATTTCATTTTATAATTAGAAATGCATTCCAAAACCAGAAAAATAAAATTTGACCAAAATCGTGACCATGCCCCTTTAAGAATAATTATACGAAAAACTAAGTTGATAATTCTGGTTTAAAGTGCCTATCCTTTCATTTCTTTGCATCATTTGAATCTTGCACCCAAATACAATCTTAATTATTTTTTACTTACTACTGGTATTAAATGAATAATAATCAAATTTAGAATTGTGAGACCTTACCAAAGATTGTAGAACATAACTTTAAAATCAATGTGAAAGAGGGTTTGGATATTGCAAAACATACCACACCCTGCTAAAAGGAACAGATAGTCTTAAAGCAGTAATCCAAATATACAATATACTAGGAATTTCGATAGAACCTGTAAATAATGCATCACGTTTGGTATTAAAATAACATGGATTGAGTATTATAAAATAAAAATATTTCATTCAGTAATGAAAACAATATGCAATATCCAATTTTTCATTCATGATTTATTATCAATCACATACCATACCTTGATATAATAAGTCAGTAAATCTTTAGTCAAAAGTTTGATATCATAGTGTGGAACCAAATAATACATGGCTTATACATTTTGAAAATTCTAACTAAGATACATTTTGCATCCATTTTATCTTTCATCTAATTTTGAACTTTCAAAAGACAAAAAATGACAAATGTAATATATAACATATTAATTCATGAATGCACTTCGCATGACTGAAATGAAGAAAACTGAATAATTTTATGATTTAATACTGGAAAAGTTTTGTTACATTAACCTGCATGTTTACTATACCAGAAACCCCAATTTCACCAGACTGGTTTTCCCCTTTCAAGGTTAACCATCTAGTTACTTCCATGAGACGTATTAAGGGGCACCGCTGTGCTGTTATGTTCAATAGAAACATCTACAGTTATATTAAATTGTGCTCCCTGATATCCCCCTTCTTCAGACATCGGATTTGTCGCATTGAAGACATCCGGTTCTGTTGAAGACAATGTGGTTGGTGTGTCTTTAATACAATACGGAGATTGCGCACGCGTGTATCCGAAGAAAGTCCCCCTGATATTCACATCGACGTCATAACCCATTTGAGTGCAGTTGTAATCGGGGCAAACGTTCTTGAGGAAATCTTCTTTTGTACAAGGACAAAACAGAAACTTGCAGTCGGATAAAATGGATTCTGTATATAATCGGATGGAACGTTCATGGCTGCATGGAAAAAGTCTGTGTAGTTCTGAGAATTATAATAAATAAACATAATAATAATAGGGAAAAAGAAACCGAACGAAAACAACAATGTCTTCCGTTTGAAACGACAGACCTTAAAAAATCAGTTTCCTGAACCCAAACCTTAATTATGTTTCAACACTACCACTTACTAGTGCAATCTTTTTACAAAGTTATACTTTTAAAGGGGAGTAATACGGTAAAAATTGGCAACCGTTTAAACCTATTGAGAATCACATTGGAAGCGTAAAATTGGAAAGGATTTTCAAAATTCGTACAGAAATATGATGTTATCATAATTTTTTGATGGAAGCAATACCCCCTTTTTATAAATAAAGACATATGCGCTGTTCGGAACTAATAGGTATTCAGGGATTAAAAATCATTGCAGTGGTTTTAATTTTGCAGAGCACTTAATTGAAAAATCGATGCCATTGGAAATCAACGCTACGTAGATATTGCATTCTCCTGTGTTCTATTTTTGCCTTCTCTCTTAATCATGAAACAACTGTCCCAAAATATCTAGCATCAATTACACTAGCATACCTTCTACTTTCAGTTTGACAATGTTGTCAGCAATTGTCAGGGCGGACTGGTTACACCCCGGCTGTACTTCTCCGCCATTAGGAAAGAAATCCACATCTCCGCACAGATTACTCATCCCAAGACCTTATAATACACAACCAACGGCTAATTTTAAATGTCTTTTATTACTATATAAATATATATATATATATATATATATATATATATATATATATATATATATATATATATATATATATATATATATATATATATATATATTGAAACACAATAAAATCCACAGTGATCGGCGAGTTATAGATAAAAATTAAATAAGAAAACACGAAAAACGTTCAATATAGCTTAAGCGCTTTCATTTTAAAATCTTCAGAAGCTATATAATGGTAACATAGTAACGTGACGTCAAAAAACTTGAACGTTGAACGGCAATGTCTATTATGACGTCATAGTTAGATTTAGCGGAAAAAATATAATTTGCAACATAGTATATAACATACAATTCAATACATTGTTATTACAGACAGTTCAATTTGGGTTTAAAAATACGGATGAACTGTTTTTCTTTTTTCTCTTCTTTGCACATTACTGTCACTCAACAGTTTGTAAAATGGAAAGATTTTAAACTGTTTATTGCCGCAAGTGTCCAAATGCTCACTTAACGGTATCTGTCGATATCCCGGGGTGTTTATGTGTTGTTTGTGTACACGCACACGGGCCCGAAGTGGATTGCTTGTTTCCCCAATATAGTACTCGTTGCAGCCTGGACATGTTATAACATATAATACATTCTTAGTGTCACATGACATGTCCGTCTTTACGATGAATTCTTTTCCGTTGAAGTCGTACTTAGATCCCTCTGTAATATGGTCACAGGTCCCGCATCGTAGGTTTCTACACTTAGTAACTGTGTGTTTAGTATCAAAATGGGAAGTGCACAATATTCGTTTTAGATTTTTAGGCTGACGTCTGCTGTTAATGAAGTTCACATCTTTGTAAATTTCTTTCGTGGATTGGTCGTTGATGAGGATATTATTAAACTGATGAATTATTGGCGTAATGTTCATATTTCTTGGATTAAAAGTATGTACAAATGGAATAATATCAATGGTTTTTTCCGGATGTTTACTGGCTAATAATTCCGATCTATCATACGTCCTGGCTTTACGAATTCCGTCGTCAATGAGACCTTCGGGATAACCTTGGTTAGTGAGGTAATGTTTGAGTTCCCCGAGGCGTATGTCTTGGGTGTTTTCATCGCTCACAATGGTACAAATACGTCGAGCTAAATTATATGGAATAGCAGTTTTTGTATGATGAGGGTGACACGAATTAAAATGAAGATATTGATGTGTGTCAGTTGTTTTGTAGTATATATCAGTAAAAAGTTTTGAATTCTTCTTTATAACCAGAACGTCCAAAAATGGTAATTTGGCGTCACTACTTTCTAAAGTAAATTTGATGTTGGGATCAAGGTTGTTCACAAGTTGATGAAATATCTTTAAATTTATATATATATATAATTTTTTAAAATTTAGATTGAGACGTCATCAAAACGCAAAATAATTATCGACAAGCGCTTACGGCCACCGCAGTCTCATTTCGATACTCTTACTGTATCAATGTTTCTCAGTGGAATCACTATCTCGGCCTCATAATAAACATTCCTAAAGGCCACAAGAAAGATCCGTAAAATACAAAGCAATACAACCAAGAGCCTTTAATTGATTCTAGAATTACAGCTTTCTATATACGTCAAACTAGAAGCGGTGTTCACTAAATAGATTATATCTCTAATAGAACCATTTTAACAAGAGCTTGAACTTTAGGTAGTTGTTTCAAACGGCAATGTGGCGTAGGCCTTTCTGTTTCATTGTAGGCCACTCAGGCATGTCTCTTTGAAATCAACAGAATTGTCTGGCTTTTGAGCGAAGACTACGCAATCGGTGTATATTTCGCTTGAAACCAGCGTCATTTTAACTTGTTTTGACGCAAGACATAGATCGTTACATCCTACTGAAAGTCCAAGGGTCTTGTTAAAATGGCTCCAATATTTTACTAGGAGAAAGACGGGAAACGACCTAGTATATGTACGTCTCTTGTATATGTTCTTGTCAAACTAATATAAAAAGGGCATGGTCATGACTTTGATTAAATTCTATATTTCTGTTTTAATTATTTACAATGCTTTAGGAATGCATTTCTAGCGATCAAATGAAATTTGAGAGCCAGTCGTAGAGTTGTAAGCAAGATACATGCAGGGCTCACAAGTCTTTGTCATGTAAACAAGGCTTGTGTCCTGGTTTTTTTTTGTCTACATAGGTTCAATACACCAGTAAAAGATTCAAGCTGATTTGTCTATCTCCTTATTTATATTAAGCATGATAAACAGTTCTTAAAGTTTAACACGTTAATTTTAGATCCAAATCTGAAATTTTTAGTTCTACAATGAGATGTAAACAAAAGCCTTGTTTACATTGCAAACAATTTTAAGCTCTGTAACCCGCTTATAGCTCAACGAATGACACTCAAATTTTGGTTGCCTATTAAAAATGTCTTAGCAAAGCATTGTAAACATTTAGATCGGAAAAATATTTTTTGACCAAAATCGTTGCCATGCCCCTTTAAAACCAATAACTGGCGTTGTCCGACTTTAGAGGTTAAAGACACTGTCGAGTAATTTTTCAAGTGAATGAATAACTCGATTTAACAAACCAGATAGTACTGACAGCTCTCTTATTGGAGGAGTCACGACGGAAGAATCTTTCTTGTTTATGTTGACAGCTTTATTTTACTTTGTTAATGAATCATCAAATCAATGAGTATCTCCATGTTCTGTGAATATCCGACTCTGATTTTTTCAAGGCCCTCTAATAAGAATTGATTTCGCATAAATAAAAAAAGTTATTACCAACATCCAGTCGCAGGAGAATCAACCTCTTACCTAAATTAAAATCACCGTCCGTGTCTGTGTGTATGACGTCAACGAACACTGCGTCACTAGGGTCAAGTCGTGCCCGAGGATGGTACTTATCAAACAGTGGCCCCGCGGGGTCTAACCCTTTAATTTCAATCAAACAATGTTATTTGACTTCATTTTCATGTATGTACAAATGCATTTGCACAAATTGAGAAACATTCTTAGTAAACACAACTGTTCACAAACTTCATGAAATTGTAGCTATAAGTAAGATACTCAATTAAATGATAAGGTAGTTAAATACTAAATCGATTTTATCTTACCTTTTACAAAACCCGATGCTTTACCATAAAATAATCAAACAATCGTGATTACTTTTTTCTGTTATGATGTTTGCTTTCGATTTTTGACTTAATAACAAGATGAAACTTTCGCGCTACTCTAAGAATGATTTATTAAATAGTTAATAGTCATACAAATTGATTTTCCTTATTTTTTTTGTTGAGAATCGTTGATTTATATCTGTCTAGAAGCCTATGACATCGAAGACGTACATACTTCAAACTGTTGCAATATAATCATAATTTTTTGAAAATCAATGAAAAAAAATGTATTAAGTTTCATGCATGTTAATTAGGACAAAAACTGACTCGGTTTTCAGGAGCGTATTGACCAAAACGCGCATCTTTGAACTTTTTTCGTAAGATTGATATGAAAAGGCTGTCACTAATAACATGGAACTTTTTGCATTTTTATCAAGAAAAGGCTTTGAAATCAGTATACTTGAACTATATATTAAAAGGAGTGTTTCCGATTCATCAAAAGTAAATAGAATCTAATTTATAACAACACGTGGAGTTAACACCTGCTGTTCAAATGTTGCCGTTGAGATGTCTGTTTAACCAAGTTCAGCCAACAATGTTTTCCTTTTGCCATGTTTCAATTAAAAATGTGAAATTCTTCAACAGTATTGTCATTTTAAGTTGAAGTTGTTCTATCTGTACATCTGTTTTTAGCTTACCTGAACCGAAGGTTCAAGTGAACTTTTCTGATCACCTGTTGCCCGTCATCCGTCCTTCCGTCTGTCCGTCCGTCTGTAAACTTTTCACATTTTTGACGTCTTCTCTAGAACTACTGGGCCAAATTTAACCAAACTTGGTACAAAGCATCCTTATGGGAAGGGAATTCTAAATTGTTAGTATAACGGGCACAACCTTTTTTAAAAGGGAGATAATTGCAAAACTGTGGAAATTGGGTGGGTGTCTTAAAACATCTTCTTCTCAAGAACCACTGCACCAGATATGCCAATATTTACATCAAAGCTTTAATATATAGTGAAAATTCTTATTTGTAAAAATCGTGATCCCCGGGTCAAAACTGGGGTCCCAAGAGGGGTTCAAAGTTTATTAATAAAGACGAAATTAACATAGAAATATATGGGGGGAAAAGTTTTTAAACATATATTCTCAGGGACTACAATGCTACAATTAGTGAGATTACTATACAAGTACCCTAAGATAATGTAGATTCTAAATTGTGAAATCCATGCTCCTCGGACTAATACTACGCACGGCCCCAAAAGATGTTCAAAGTTCAACATATACTTATATAATAGGAAAATATTTTTAAACTCTTCTTTTTAAGAATAACAATGATGCAGTTTGTGAGATAACTAATACGCAATTATTCTAAGATAGTGTAGATTCTGAATTGTTAAAATCATTTTTTATTAAAAAAAAATATTCAAAAATAGAAAAAGAAATTTTCATGATAAGTTTATCATAGTTTAATTATCTGGAAATATGTTTATCGACACATTGTTTGGTTTTTTGGAATTTTGATCCCGACATCAATTACTCACATATAGGGATCCAAGTGATCGGGATCAAAGATCATAAATTCAAACAACTTTAAAAAGGTGTGGATCTTAGTTCTTACGAAGTTTTGATTCACAATCACACAGTATGAAAAGATAAAAGAACAAAAGATGATAAAGTTATGGAAAGAAAAGTAGGAACCATTGATAGACTTTATCAACTATATATAGGCTTTCCATGTTTTTTTTTTTAGTTTAGTCTATAAGACAGATGAGAATGCAAAATCTAACATGTCTAATGTCCTCATCACACCTGCAATTTTTATTCGATGAATCGATAAAGAATCTTTTAATGACTGAAATACAAAACAGATGCCAATATCATCTTTCAATTATTTAATGAATATTTTTTGAATTTTTTCAGTGAAATTTGATTTTTTTTTTTGACTGCAAATGGGTACAGTCGTTTTACCGGTAACGGATCAGTATGCGGTTTCGTCGTGCATGCAACTAATATTATCGGAATTCCAAATGTTTTTTTTTTAATCACGTTTCTTTGTACTTCTAAACTGTAGAATCAAATTTCCGAAAAATATAAAGGATGAATTATGGAGATAGTAATTTCAACACCCCTCCATTTTCCTAGTTTCGAATTCATTTTCCAGTATCGAATCAAGCGCCCTCTATTACTTTTGGCCGAATATTTTGAGGCGAATTAATTTCAAAAATATACTTGAGGTACATGTTAATAGACTTATAAATAAAGAAGAAAAATAATTGTGTGAATATGTCATTTAAACAAATAATATGATCGTTATTTTTGTCATACTGTTTTCCCGTCAAATTGAAACTGGACTTTAACAGTTTTCACTTGCGGTACATTATGAAAATGAATTTTTATGAAAACACGCTATACATGTATTAGTAATTGATGAGTAGTAATTGTCATTTGCCTTTGTTTTGCCTGTATATCTATCAATATGTTCAGCCAAATAATGCTTCTATCGCAATGAAACGAAACTAGGAAAACTACACGTGGTTCTATTTGAAGTCGTAATTTCATTCAAAACTCCATTATTATTTTATACGATGCCTAATCTTATAAAATGGATTATAATAACTAATTATCCACTAAATAGGGGTCAATAACAAACTTTTATTTTTATAGTTAGGCATAATTGTTTTCACGCTTTCGTTTTTTCTGCCTTGCACTTCCGGTAACTCATATCTAGGTCACCTTTTTAATCTGTAATCAATACGGTAAATAATCGTACAAATGTCAAACAACTTCACGCACTGATAAAATATTTATTTCTGAATTATAATTACCTAGCTAGGATTTTTTGAAACCTTAACTTCCTCTTTCACCAATAATTTTTCTAAAAATTATTCGATACTGGCAAATATTCGTTACCGGTAAAACGACTGTATTTTGGAGCTTAAAATTCAGTCTCATTTGATGTGTAAAATATTCATGAATACAAACACGCCCAAGACATAATTTGTTTCTCCTTTTTATGTATTGTTTAATATATGGCAAAATCTTGAAACATATAAGAGTTTTACAATATTTTCTCAGAGTTCACTTCATTATAAACGATACAAGAACTATTGCTCAAGTGAGCAATATGTGGCCCATGGGCCTCTTGTTTTTATGTAAATGTCTTTTTTGAATCAAACAGAATTGAGATGTACATGAGCTTATATTTCTTGTGAAATTTCTGAAGTAGCGTAGATATATGAATTGATAATAAGCATATCACAACGTAGATATTCTTTTTCTAAATTCCTCTAAACATTCTAAATAATCTCTTTTAACCGACCTTGCACTCAATCATTGATATTACCCAATTTTAGAAAATGTTAAAGGAGTTATAACAATGGAATTAACTGCATTGACACGATTTATGAATACATATTCTGTAATTATTAATTCAAAATATTGAGAAATATTTGAAGAAATCACGATTTCTTGCGCCGTGATATGCATTTATATCCAAATATTAAGCACTATGCCTAATTTAATGGAAATAAAAAGGGAATGTTTACCTGTTATCCGACCGATTTTTCCTTCAGTCCACGCCCCAACAAAGCCGGCTATTTGAGCGCCTAAGCTGTGTCCTATGACGTGAACCGATGAGAGGTCGGGTACCATTGCTGTAATAAGGCGACCCGTGTAAGCCCCCACTGTTCGTGTGTTGGAGGCGGCAATCATATAGTTCATGTGTTTGGCTCCGACACCCCAATCGACAATTACTACATTGGCATTTTCCTGAGGAGAAAAGATAATGATATCAATACTTTTCGCAACTCAAACTAATAGAAAAGTCCTATATATTTTTTTCTAAAAAAGAAATATTCATAACTTTTTAAAATTATAAATTATGTCTATGTATTTCAGTATTTTGATTAATTGCAAAGTTGATGTTACCTTTTCCAATATGCTATCTTTTATTTTCAGTATCCATTGCATTTCTCCATTATCATTAAAACCATGGATCAAAAGGGTTGTTTTGACAGTCTTATCGAAGTGCGAAGGAACCCAGTCCACCTTTAGCAGAACGTTATTCAACAATTCTGGCTTCTTTTTGTTCTGTCTGGTGTACAGTTTAAACTTAACATCCATTCCGAAAGGACCCGGCGAATTGGGAAGAATATCAAAATGATCGAACGGTTCCTCTTTGTCGTAGCATCCTATTTGGTCGTTTTCGTAGCATACATCTGGGAAAACGAGACCTAACGAACGGATACATCAGGTAACTAAAAACCCTTACAAGACTTTTGAACAATGCGTCCCCATTTTTTACAATTTTCAGTAAAAGATCATTCTACGTAAATCGCTGTCTCGGATAACTAATTCATTTACATGGATATTTTTTAAACCCATCCAAGTCATAGTTTTGAAACAAAATGGTTATGGACTCTTTAAGCAAGTGACGATCATTTCGTATACATGAATATGGAAACTTTACGTCAGACGGGCGCAAAAAAGGCCATATTGACACTGAAATAATTATCTGCCACCTAGGGATTTTTTTTTAAATATGAAACACTGAGATTACTTACGCAAAGCACTGTAAGCCCACCAAAATTTCCCATACCACATTTTCAAGAGCCTTAGACGACGGTCAAGTCAAGAGTGAATACGCTTTATGAAAGGGTTAACGCTATTCACGGTGTATAGCTTGTTTCATCGAAAAACATTATACCTGTTTGACACAACATGCTCTCGCCTCTAGGTTTTCTTCCTTATTTCATCTCCAAATCACGCCGAACTCAAACCGATTTCCCCCTCTAACAAGAAATGTGTATATGAGATACTATCATCGTTATCTCTTACGAGTCCACCACAATAAAACAGACGGTGCACAATTAATCTTCAGGCCATTAAAAACCAAGAAAAGTTTGATATTTTGATATGTAAATAGGCGAAATATCTGTATTCAAAACAGTGTTCTGTTTTTCAATTTTTCTTATCTACGCTGTCGAGTAAAAATAAATTCATTTTTACAAACACGCAAAGAACTAGTAAACTATTTAATAGGCTTTTTGTTGTAATACTCCAGTGCAACGAAAAAAAAGTCTTCTTTTTTGTAACAGCAGAAAAATCCATGGTCGAATTTGGTTTGATAAACATTTTGTAAATTTACACTGTCAAGAAAAAAGAACTCTATAGTTTCCCAAACATGCAGAGTACAAGTTTATCATTTGATTTGCTATCTATCGAAATAATAATATCTTGCAGCGAATTTTTTTTTCTCGAACAGCAGAAGATACATTTTCTCGACTTTGATTGAGGTAAACGAGGGCCGTAATAACTAGATTACACAGGAGACTCGAGTTAAAGCTCTTTAAGGATGGCTCTTTCCTCTGTCTAGGCAGTTCCCTGCAGTGTATGCTACAGAGTTCATCTCTAATCATTAATTAAAAATGCATCATTAAATCTTCGCCATTGCTTAGAAAGCACTATTCAAAACTGATTGTTATTGTACATTATATGATCTGAAGATATCGTAAAACGAAGGAGAGTGTTTCTGGCAAGAATTATGATAAAGGATTAGCATGTAAGTTACTCGATAAAAACATGGTATTGAATGTTCTCGTTAATGTGATGTAGCTTACACGTAAATACAGAAGAATTCATATAATGGTGCATATGGTTCACGCTGATAAGTCAAATACATATGAAACATTTATTTTTTTAAACTTTGAAGCGATTCTATTTTTGAGTACACAGTTTCACCCATTCAACCAACTCAGGTAATGTTAGTACCTCGATTTTCCATGGTTATTTATCTACTTGAATGAAAACAAGTTCTAGTTATTGCTTGTTTAATGGAACATGCAGGTTTTATTGTTTGATTTCGTTTTTTTTGTTTTTTTCTGCTGTGCGTATGGGAAAAAAAACCATATATATATTTTTCTGAAGTCCATTAGTATACGCGCATGCTATGAAGCAAAGCCATAATTCATATTCATTCGATAATTTTGTCGCAGCTGGTTCATTAGATTTTTGCCTGGATATTTCTCATTTATTAACTTATAGATGACCATGCATCACGATTTCTATGCAACCAAATGAATTTTTCTTACGGGCGTAAATTGCATATTATTTTGCAAAGGATATTTTCACAAATATCATTCATTTCTGTATGGCTTACGGTATCAGTCACTATATAAATTGGATTATCATCTCTTTTATTTATCGTAAAGTTGTAATTAGTAATGAGTGGCTTAAAAAATTAAAATGTTTATTAAGAATAACTCTAATAACTTAATTCCTCAGAATGGTGATTTTTCATCCTTCAAATCGCTATTCGTGAAAATAGCAAAAAAGTGCTCTGTATAATAATGTTCAACGCTACGCAAGAAGATAAAGGAATTGAAACACCGTATTGATTCGTAAAACAACTAAATTGTGTATATTGAATGACAATCATTGAATAAAACCCATAAAGTACTAGTATTGAAACTATCATACTATCGTGTAATAATCAATATGTGGTGCACGTGTTGTCTTGATATCTTGTTGAAGCTCTTCATTTTCTTCTAAGAAATTCGTTTCGGCAAAGATATATATGTAACAAATCAATAAGTACATTTAAACATTATAGTTTTACAGGCGTGAGCGCTCATTCATCATTAAATTATTAGTTCTAGATCCGTTTTGATAATCATTATGGATTGTACGAATATCAAAGTGTGACAGGTATACTTTTCTATTAAATAGTACTTGTTAATGACTTCAGTGACTTTATAAAGATGTATCCTTGTCACAATCATGTTCCGGTACACTTGAACTTAAAGACTCGCATCCGTCACTAGAGAGTCGCGAAAATCTATTACCAACTTTCTGCTCGTCGGGCAGCGAAAGGCTATACTTAATAAACCGGTTCGTAGCTCGAGTTCGCAATTCATTTTCCTCTAGGATACCGTGATTTGCTATAATAAAATTAGTGTCATGAAACAGACTTCGCCTCTTAAAGATCTTCAGTCCACATTGAAGCTTGTAGAACCGCCTCTTATCCACTGTCCGTTGTCTAGCTATTTCATTTCGAATTGATTTGCGGTACTTGATTCTGGAACGAAGTCGTTTAACATGTTCCCATCGTAGTGCAAAAATACCATACAAAACAGGGTTTAAAGCACTATGCACCATGAAAATTATTTCCGAAACAGACAGCGCGTCGTTGAGTTTCAATTTGTAATCACTGTAAATCCGTAAAAATGATATAATGAAGTACGGAGTCAAACAGACCAAGAAACCAACGATCACCGTAAGGGTCATCTTAATTACTTTCTGTTTGGAAGCAGACACCAAACTCACTCGAACAGAAACTCTCGGAGAGGATTTCGCGTGACAGTTTCCATCGAAATCGTCGTGAGACCGCTGATGGGAGCTTGCTCTAGCCCAGACCACTTGAGCAATTTTATAATAACAATACAGCATAACTATTGACGGAACAATCAAAACGTAAGTCATGAGAAAGAAGAAATACACTTTACGCTGCCATTGTGCGGTATAGCCGTGACTCCAGCACATTTTCACTGACTTTCCATTCTTAATATGTATTTCTTCAACGAATATGGCGAGTTGTGGTAAAGCGAACAGGAAGGCAAGGACCCACGCACTTACAACTTTGGTCCAGATTTTGGGTCGTTTGGCCAGTGACTGCATTGGTTTAACAATGACTTGATAGCGATCGACACTCATTCCAGTCAACAGAAATGTTGCACTTGACAGCGTAACACACTGAAGATACACGGCGAACTTACACAAGAAAGGACCGAGGACCCACTCGTTAAATGCTATGAATACAATTTCCGTTGACATCGTTATAAAAGCCACGGCTAAATCTCCAACGGCCAAATTGATGATAAAGATGTTTACCCGTTTTTTTCGACGAGATGGTTTGTATGTCAACAGAGCAATTAAAAGAAAATTTCCAATTAGAGTGAAAATCATCACCGCCATTACCGAGGCCACGCGTACGATGACCTCTGCAGTCCATTTCTCAGCGGTTTCGTTTTCATTCTGAGCACATTCGTAGGTCTGGTTAAGGCTAACTAACACTATAGACAGAGAGTCATTCCAGGTCTTCGGGCACTCCATCTTATTAATCCATACGATTTGTTGGTTTTATTCACCTAAAAAGAAAAATATTTGTAAAAAAAAAATTAAAAAAAATACTTGAATCATTTGTTTTCATAGAATCTTTCTATCGTAAAGACCTTTTCAAAACAGTTTACAAAAAATGCATAAAGGATAGGCAACATAAAACAATACGCACCGAGCCTAAAGTATTCTAAAATACAAATTAAAAAAACCCTACGCACACACACACACACACAGGAGAGGGCTGGATACAATATACGAAATATAACCCACTATCAACGTTTTACTTTTTAAATTTAGTATTACTTAGGAACAAAGTGAGTCGTGACAAAGAATATTCGAAGAATTGATTAGATTGTCTAGTACTGAATAGTAAGAACACTTAGGAACAATATTGGACGAAGAATGAGCTGCTGTAATCAACTGCATTGTATACATTGAACGTCTGTCTTACGTATGGGCTTAAAAAGACATTAGTTAGGGGATTTAATATTAACGGTCCCCGATTTTTATTTATTTTTTTAACAAAAAAAAAACTTGTTCCGATTTTTGTTTACTTCAAGACATAAAAGATGTAATCGTGGACTAATCAATAAGATTTTAGGTAAATCTTACATATATTGTTATTTCATTTCAGAATTTGCCTATTTTTCAAATAATAACAATTTCTGTATCATTAAGCACATGTAAATGAATATATGGATCCGCAATCTGTTCGTTTGAATATTTTGCATCTATTTCGTATATTTAAATGGCAAGAGAAGTAAAAGCGATTGCAGAAAACAAAACGAAGACCAAAAAATAAAACTGATGAAGTTTTTCTAAGCAGATGGAGTTTATGTGACTCTAGCTATTGAGAGCATGTGAGCAAATGCGTTTATTCCAGAATATATCAGCAACAGAGAAGGATGCATGAACAAGTCATATTGTGAAAAAGTTTAGATTGGTAGGTACCTTATGAATAGTAAAAATTGTTGTGAATTAAATTAACACTATAAGGACGGCTACACTTGTGGATAAATAATAAGTGTGTTTGTATAGTCAACAGGCGCTCGAATCAGGATTTTTATGAACAAAGCCATTTAAAATATGTTTTAAAGTTTTGAACTCTTATTTGAATTAAGATTATTATGTTTGGAAACAAAAAACAATTGCTTATTTTTGCATATAGGAAACCTAAGTTGACAATAAATTATTTTCTTTTAATTCCTGAATGAAATAATCACACATATTTAGCATTTGATATAAAAAAAAATTGAGTTTATCAGAAACTCCTCATATGCATTATGAAAAATGATATTTTTTAGGTATATTTTTTTCAATTTACATGGAAGGAAATTTGTACATGTATTACCTATGCAAATTGTGATGATATATATGATCTTAACTGAAACTTCCATATCTTAGGAGGATGCAAAAGTATCACTTTGATACTTGAATGAGACAGTATCCGATATTGTGTTCCTAGTTCCTACTAGATTAAACATGTCACTGATGATACTTAAAGGCCCTTTCACAATTGACGCATGAGCACTTTGCAACATTTTGCGATCGGAATGTTTTAGCTTCGCACGAGCTCTCGCATACGTTGCATGAGTTTAAGTGGTCGCATATAGTCTCCTCATAATAGTCGACATGCACACTATTCAGACGCGACCGAGGGCAATCCAAATCTAAATTTGTCGGATATTGCACGAATATTTTGTCGTGTCTGCTCGTTCGCCAATTGTGAAATAGCTTTTAGGATTAAACATTACCGATCCGAATAAATATAAACAGAATTATTTTTCTTTAAAGAAGTATCTGCATGTAATGCTTCCTGAAACTTTTGTTTGTAATAAAAGGATATTAAAAAAATTTCTGTTGTGTTCATGATTTTTTCCCAATGAATCCAATAAAAAAGGGACATTTAGAGAGAACATGCCGAGAATGTATCGATTTAACATGGTCTTAAAATTTGCAAAAAACCGTATTGTAAAACAATTAACAACCCACGACCAAAGTTGTAAATGCTAAATAAATGTTTTATTGCAACGTTTATATTTCAACTTGCATTTAGCATCAAAATGGTGGCTATTTCAGAATTAAGGTAAATTTTAATGCAGTGAGAAAAATTTTTAAAGTGTAAATTGATTACATTTAGAGCGATTCTACTGTCGACAAGATATCAATTTCTACCGTCAAACCAGGCAAGAAACAAAAGAACAATTTCTGTGAAGTAGAATAATTTCCAAACTCAATCCAAAAGATTAAGGAGATATAATCCTTTAAGTAACAACTTCAATCAATACATGAATCCTTACTGTTAAACTAGTTGATGGAAAATAATAGGATCTTGCTCATAAAAATAGATATGACTTGTACCATTCTCAGAGCATATTTTTTGTCTTGTAAAAATGCCTAGTTAACCATGATGTAGATATAATGACATGGTACTAAAGATAACTACATTTTGTCTGACCTTTATATAAAAAAATTATTATTATTTATTTCAACTTTGAGCAATAAGCTCATCAGCATTGAACAAAAGTACATGTATAAACATATGCGAGGCACGCAAAAGGCGAAGCCAGTTGGCTTCGGAGTCTCTGCAGAGCGTGCACTCTCGCTATGGAGAACAACATACAACTTTTATATATGTTTACATCATATAAAATATTGTGAGATACAATATAAAAAATGTCGTCAACACTCTGGAGGAGTGACAGTCAAAATTGACGCAAGCAAATGAGAGGATAGAATGATTCCACATTATGTTACATGTATGCAAACTGAATACAGAATTAATATTTTTTAATTGAAAGTTCTAAATAAAACATTATACTGTTCACAAATGAATGCAACTTTAAATAACATACAAAATGAATATGTTTCTTCTGTCAGCAATGAATTTGAAATGATATGCGTAATACAAAAGAAATATTTTGAAGTTTTCTCAGATAAAAAACAAAACCAAGTCAAAAACGTATTTAAAAAAAACAACCACTCAACCGATCCAAAACAAACAACAAAACAAAAACAGGAAAACTGTGTTAAATTTAACTTGATTTCAACATATCCCATTATGTTTACTAGATGCACTGAGAAAATGGGAAACGAATTTCATGTTGGTTGTATTTTATGAAAGCAATTTATTTAACTTAACTAAATAAGGCAGAGAAGCAACACAAAACACAACTAATCACAATTTGAAAAATGATTCTGGGAATACAAAACTCAATAGCATAAGCCGATCCCATGGATTAAGAAGAAGACGATGATTTTAGTCATACACAGCTAGTACCAATAACTTGGCTTAAATGTCACTGCGAAAATACAATGATAATCTATTATTGGTAGTAACTAGTTATCGTATTTGGCTTTCGATGAGGCAAAGTTAATGAATATCTTATAATATATACGAAAAAAGCAATACAGGAAATTGAGAAAATACCGGTGGCTATTATTCGAAATAAAAAAGAGAGGCCAGACACGTGTTCGATAACCGTTTGGTAAATATTAATTGGAGAGAGAGGAAAAATGAGAATAAAAGAGAAATATGAATCTATTTAATTAATATCAACAACTACCTTTGCAGCTTCATCATCTAGAAGTCGTAAATCAGACATAGTTTTAATCAATGTAGACTATGTACATGTGGTTAATGAAAAAAAGGTAATTACAATGTACTAAATATATAGCCGATATCATCAAACTTTTTCTTTATGTCACTTATTATAGAATCATTACTGTTCAAATGGCACAGAAGTAAAGCTTACTTTTTTAATTGATATCATATTAGCCTTCTTTTCAGGTATTTTTAAAAGAATATCAATATTTTGTTTTTATTTGTTTGATAATCAAGAATTCGTTGTGTATGCATCATACTCTAATATTTACATCTCCCGAGTATTTTTCCTCTATTTCTAACGAAAACCGATTGTGATTCATAGCTCTATAGAAACTGACAGGGATGAAATCTACACGATCCAGTTCTCACAAGTTTATCAATCATCGAAACCGTCAGAAACCTAAGGAAAAATACGGACTGCACGAAATAATCATAATAATGCCAGACTCAAATTCCAAATATAAGACGACAAGGCTTTTTCTTTTATCTAATGTACTGATGCACGTAAACAATAATTGAGTTTTGACTTTGACTTATTCTTTAATACCAATTCATAAATTTTGTTAAAAGAAAGATGTAAACAACAGAATGTTTTCTTTAATGATTCATTTGGGCTATGAAGTAACAATTTTTGCAGGAAAAAATTACATATATTTGTTTTTTGTAAAGTTGTTACTTTCATATCCCGCATGAATCACAAAAAACATTTTATTGTTTGATTAAATTGAAGGTGTACTGAATGATTTTCAAAAGAAGGCATCAATGATGAGTTGAAGGATGTTTTAGAATTCATGGAATAGGTTACAGTGTATGTAAGTGGACAAATTGATTTCTATTGACAGTTTAGGGGCAACTTTTTTCTTTAGAAAAGAACTCTGTGAATGTATATACTAAATTATTAATATTCGTACACAAACAAGGTTACAAGATAAAGGGATTGCATCTTACCTCCAATAATTGTGTACTTGTTTAAAACGAACAAGAATAACTAAAGAGAAAAAAAAAACAGAAAAAAATTCAATTACAGAGAAAACCACAAGGGGCTGGTAGTTTTTACTCTCTCATTAAACGTCAGAGGTTTGAACAAAGGTTATAATAACACAACTGACGCACAGTGAAAAAATAATAAAAGTGCCTTTGAAAAAAATCATGTATCATTGACTAACTGTAATGTAATCTCTTTTATAATGATAGATCATTTGTAGGAACTAAATTATATTCTATCAACTGGAAATAATATGTAGGCACATAACGATCGATTTATCACGCCGGTTGGTAAAGGATACCAAGCTTAAAAATACCAAAAACCAAATACCAAAAAGACTTATTTACGTAGGCAAAGAGAATCATTTTTTGTAATTAAATCAACAGAAAGGTTAGTAACACTTGATTTAATGGAGTTTGATGAATGAAACATTATCATATGCATGAAATAAGTAGTTATGGCCATTTGCGAGTGATTTCTTTCCAAACATCATTAAATGTTAAATAACATCCAATTCAACATCTAGCGGTGTTTTTCATAATACTGTTTTATGATATGAATATAATAATATGACAAATTGTACATTCACCATTGTTTACAGAAAGCACAAAATCTTACAAGTCATGTTTAAGCTTCATTTGCACATTTTCATAATTGATATAAAAAACAAACAAAATTAATGGAATTGACAAAGAATAGCATGGAAAATAATAATATAATGATAAAGAAGCATTTGTTTTAGTTGAATACTGATACAAAACAAAGGTTAGTTTGTGATACAGAACGGTATGAGTATGCTTTCTCTTAATCAACAACATATAAATTTTAACAATTAAGAAATCCGATTTCTAGGAAAATCAGTTTAGCAATAACACAAAAAAAATTGACGGTAAAAATTCAACAAATTATCGTACATGTTAAAATTTTGTAAATTTAAGAATGCTCGTATCGTTTACAGAAAATGAAATTAGACTGACAACTAACCTGTAATTTAGAGGAATCAAAATCTTAACCGCCTGGTTCTTTCCTCATGTCTCATTGCTAAACTACTGAAACACGTTGAGAGCTGTCGACTGATCAATACACGATCCAGAGAACCAACAAATTATAGGACAGTATACGCCTAAGACAGAGATCATTTCTTATCGTTAGAATATAAAACTACATTCTTATTTCGAATAACATGATTTGACCATCGGATATGGATGCCCAGGTGTAGCGACAATAAACCAATTATTTGCGTGATAACACCATTACTGTACATTACAGATTTGTCAAGTAGATTCAGATTTCAGGAATCGGTTGATTAAGAAATCTCTCATAAAAAGTTTATACTATTGACAGTGGTTCAAATCATTCCGTCATGAATGATGTTATTCCGATTTCCAATTTTTCAGCAAATTGGAGTAGAATTTTCTCTGACATAGGGTGAAGCCATTACTTCAATAATTTCATTTGTCACTCACACAGACAAATCACTGGACTGCAGATATATGGATGATACATTTTGTGGGCTTTGAAATCGCTTGATAACAGATCGCAGTGGCGAGATCATACAGAGGGTATAATTAATGACTAGGGTGTCAGAAACAACCTCTGTCACCAAGCGCTATATATGTCTTTGGTTCTCGTATATCATTCTGAAGAAAGCTTTTACATCAGATACTCAATAACTAATCCAAATACTACACGTTTTTTTTTCATTCTAGCAAGCGCTTGTAAATGCGCTGGTCTGCTTTTTTCACAGCACAGCAATGCTGCATCTTCTAGACTTTAAATTAAAAGATGAGTACATGCACTGGTATTGATTAAAATCAAATTTTATCCAATTTTCCTTTTCTGTTTTCCTCCGACGATGTATCACAGTTTACAGTTTTCAAAACGATCAGTTTGGTATCATAAGTGCATGTATAATTATACCAGCCAACAGTAAGGTTCTGTATGTCTAATTTTAATCAGTATGTACATATTAATACAAATAACTAAAGTTTTTATCTTTATATGTATCATGAGTAAAACAGTTGTACCAGAATGTTCTTAATGACGGGTATATCCACCTTTAATTGTACCTTTTTAAAAATTTATCTTTAATCATTTGAATAGATCTTTTCTTTTGCAAATCGTATTTTACCATTTCATTTGTTAGGTATTTTCTAAGTGCTTGAGAGCCTGTTTGTAAGTTAATAACAAATATGATGTATGGAATTTGGTCTTACTTCCAGAATACTGTTGTAAATCAATATTGTTAGCACGTGAGAACTACGAGTCTTGGACAAATTAAGGGACATCGTATGGAACTAATGATATTGAAAGAACATATATGATGAATTAAACATACGCTATAGATTTTGGGGACAAAATATATATTTATCCCTTTATAAAAGTTTTTAACAAAGGATCATGATTATTCGGTATGGTTATTAGTGAATGATAAAATAATATCGTTAATTTACAAATAATTCTGATAATAATAATAGTCTGAGATAAATACCAATATGCTGGTTTACACGCAATGGGCACCAGTTTCACGGTGTATATAGAGGATCTAGAGACAGTCTAACACATGTCAGACTACTAAGTATGCTTACGAGATACACTAAAGCTTCTGTTCTTGTCATATTGATGGGATATACCTCGGGGTAGGCCCACAGACTTAAGTACGATGCAAAAGACAATCAGGTCAGCATCATCTTTATCTTTCTGACACAAAGTCGTTTCCAGAAAATTTGGAATTATCGAAACAGTCTGATTGGTGTTTATTGATTAATTCATCATATAACACTAGTATTTTTTCCTTAGTGCTTATCTTCATTATGTTGACAATAATCTTTGTAATACCTAAAAAGTCTGATACATAATTCAAATTAACAGGAAATCAGTCATATGTTTGAAAAGTCTACCACAACCGAGCTACTGCACCACATCCCCGAATTTTCCAGGGGGTCAAATATCCTGTCAGATTTGTCAGTGCTTTTGGATAGGAAAACCACGAAAAGCGTCATAAAGTGTAATAAACATTATTGTGATGGTATTCATATTTTAAAGCAATGTTATTAGTAAAAAAATGTTTTGCTAACATATCAATGCTACCAGATTATCGGTTCTGTGCGTTACTGATGACAAATCTACTTGTTTATTCTATTCGAACATTTAAACTGTTGACATCAGCCACTGGTTTACGATCATCAATGGCTACATATACCAACCGATATTATGATATTATGGTTTTTTATTTTGTTTTGAGAGAGAGAGAGAGAGAGAGAGAGAGAGAGAGAGAGAGAGAGAGGTGTTCAATTACACTATCGCTATCCTAATTTTAGACCACTCATTAGAATATTAGTTCCACTTCCATGCATACCAGTATTTATGAATTTTATCTTCAACTACGGGCTGGCAAGTCTAAATTCAAGATATTTGAAGAGTAGTTAGGGTATTTAGAAAACAACGAAATATTTTATTGCAACACAGTTTATGCCATTAAATCTCTGTTGGAAATTGGCCAAACTACATGTACATATGTATATAATTAACAAATGACTTGAAGTAAAATAAGGCGAGGAATAAAAGTTAATAGTGACCGAAAAAGAACCGAAAATAAAGCGTTTAGTGCAGTCATGCTTTCCTCACTCAAATGATTAAGTTGGAGGCAAAAGCTGGTGTAGTGACTTCACATTAGCCGACAAGCAAACTTGTTAAAATAAATCGGATCAAATGAAACTCATTAGAACCGATCATTCATTGTAGTGTCCTTCATAAACCAACAGCGGACACGGAGCCACGAAGCAGCTGTGTGAGAGGAAGGGAATTTCAAAGAACCGAAAATTAAAAAATATATCAATAACAAACACGCAGAGAGAGAGAGAGAGAGAGAGAGAGAGAGAGAGAGAGAGAGAGAGAGAGAGAGAGAGAGAGAGATACAGCGTCTGATGAAATTCAGAATGAACTAATAAATTTTGCTGGATTATTTCGCTTTTATTTTGTATATCTAAGATACGAATTGTACATTCATAATTTAAAAATCTTCACGGGAAATATCAAAGATGTCGAAATCTTGTATCTTCCAGTCTCTTAAGATGCATGAATAAATTGTTTGGATGAAAAGATGGTTTCTTTTGATTGTTCACAATAACTTTCTTTTCTTTATTCTGATCAAAGGCATAAATGTAGATACTAGTTATCAGAGGAGCGGAAAAATAATATTGATGTATGATAATATGCGAAATCTGTCGAGAAAAAATATGTAAATAAGCTGTACAATGGTAATGATGTTTAATACAATCATGCACTGATATACAGATATTACATGTGTTTAAAAAGAACTGGTTAATAACTATATCGGTATTTTGCTGACTGTAAGAAATATAATTTGAAAAAAAATTGTTAAAGAAACGGTTACAATAGAATAAGGATTTATTAAACTGAAACAGTTTAAATAAAAAGTGCATATACCTGATAAATAAAGTATCAAGAAAATCAAGGGTCGTATAAGCCATCCATATTTCATTTGTAATCAATAGTTAGTTGAAAGTTAAGTCATAATAGATTTAGAAGGAATTAGAAAATAATGATGATTCACTTTTGTAAGTTTCAAAATTGCAACTTATTTTATCTCCTATCTAAGTTAAAGGTATATATCCCGTTTTTAACAGCATTTCTGCAATGTTGAAAACCAGACCAACATTTTGTCAGCATGACTAAATGTATGAAAAAGAGGCATATTTTCCCTATGCATATTCATAAACGATTTACGTTTGAGGTGGACTCGCATGTGCGCGGGAATAGTAATTTAGAAAAGCAGCATGTAGAACGAGGTAATACGCCAGGTTTGTTTACATTTGTTTGAATTCAAATAAACATGTTTCTGTGCTATAAATAGAAAATAATCAGATATTGTCATCTGCATTTCATGAGGATGGCTGTGTATCGGTGTCGAGGACAATCGATGAGAGCACTTTAAAAAATTTGCAATTTATCAGTATTTTCATACATCGACAACATGTATTTTCATAATAGAACTCAAAAATATCCCGTCTGGAGCCCCTCCACTCAAAACATAATTATACAATTTATAGATTTTAAGTATTCGAGTGTTAGCTATACAAGTTTTATGATATCCAGACAAGGAATATCGTACCATACACACAAGCTTCTTTTCCTTTATGAATAAATACATGTATCTTTATAAACAAAGAAAACACACCACTGTGTGACTTACCTGTCTATAGCAAGAAACCGGCAAGCCCATAGTTAAACACGAAGTTTTTAACTCGTGTCCACCGCTCAAAGTGGTCCTCAATATAGATTCTCATTTACAACGTTTTCTGTCAAACTGTTTCTTTCTTTCTTTTCTCTTCGAACGCGTTATTCAACTGTCAACGGACCCACCACGTTTCCGCGTCGACCTCTTGTGTACGTTCTAAAATTAGCTTGTCACATCACGTGCTAATAAATATTTTAAAGTTGGGCGTTTATTGACTGGCCCGATCAAAAAAAAAATCAAATTTATAATAAATACTTTTAAATGCGTTTGATTAAAACTGTATAATTCAGTTGCAGAAAGTTAATAACTTTGTAGCTTAATGGAAAAATGAAAACATTTCTTTCTTTTAAAATTTTCATTTAAAACGGCATATATACCTTTAACATTTAGGAAAATGGGAAAACTTCTGCAAATATTTTCTTAGTATGTTGATTTTTTGACAAGTCTGGATAAATACACGCATTAGCTTTTATTTTTAGATGTCCCACAAATTCAGAACCAGATGTTCATGTTTGTAGAAAATGGCTTTTTTAATTTTTTTATAATAAAGGACAGAGAACTTTTTTAAAAATGTTCAAGTACAAACAGTTTCCTGAGTTTGGTTTATATCTTCTCACAATGGTTTGATAATCTTTAAACATAAAAAAATGCTTGGTTAAAACACAAATCTAGTGTTTTAAAAACACAAATGCCTCGAAAAAGTACAAAAGATAATCTAATAGAAAACAAAATAAATTAAAGAGATGTAAGCGGTTTTAGCACCATGTAAGATCTTTTTGATAGTATCTGCATTTCATCATACTAAGACAAAAAGTATCTCTTGTATGGATTTCTTATCTTTTCAGAGGACAATTGTACCTTGAACTGTTGCAGCAGTTTGTTGCTTAAAGTCCTCATGTGTTGTTCGGAAATTATTGATACAACACAAATATGTTTCTTTCTAAGTGACCAATTTTAGTGAAATTTTGCATAGACATAAACCTAAACAAATAATTGAGCAAAGTACTATTACAAAAATAATTCATAGTTTGTTTACGATGGTACTTACATGTAAACAAGTCGGTGGCCGGGGTACCCGGCACAGGCACAAACTCGGAGTTTTAAAAACTTTAACATCTTCATTTTAATTGTTGGTAGAAAATTCTTGATGAAAAAATCAAATTATATTTAATCTTTGTTCTATTGACAAGATCTACGCATTTAAAGTAAACAATTGACATGACATTGGTATTTTGAACAAACATTCTGGGAGTATTGCATAAGCAATACAAGTCACCTAATGGCACCCATAATTTGTAACAATTGTCGTTTGGTTTATGTGCTAAATAGGTCTGAAGAAATTCCGGTTAAGATTTTTTAAAAGGACATTCCGTAAAACCCAATTTCTTCATCATCTTTAGATCCATCTAGATCCATCCAGGTAAATAGATATACTGGATTCAAGAAAAATCAACTTAATGTTTTAAAGAGACATGGTCACGATTTTGGTCAAAAATTATTTTTCCGATTTTAATATTTACAATGCTTCAGTAAGGCATTTTTAATAGGCAACCAAAATTTGAGTGTCATTCGTTGCGATATAAGCGAGTTGCAGAGCTTACAATTCATTGCTATATAAACAAAGCTTTTGTTTACATTTTGAATGTTGAAGTGAAAATTCTAGTTTTAGACCTAAAAAGAATGTGTTAAACGTTAGGAACTGTTTATTTATGCTTAAAATGAATTAGAAAATAGACTTGTCAGCTTGAAAAAGATTTTTACTGGTATATTGAACCTATGAAAACAATAACAGGGCACGAGCCTTGTTTACACGACAAAAAATTGTGAGCGCTGTATCTTGCTTATAACTCTACGACTCACTCTCAAATTTTATTTTATCATTAGAAATGCATACCTAAATCATTGTAAATAATAAAGACAGAAAAATAAATTTGACCCAAATCGTGACCATGCCCCTTTAAAGAAAGAAAACCAGGTACCCAGTCAAATATCCCAATTTACACATACCTGGTACGATTATGTTACTATATCGTTTATTTACTTAATCAACTAACAGATAAGATACAAGATATGGTCCATAATGTTAGACCAACATAAACGATATGAATGCAGTTTATGAGGTGTAGCGATGGCGTTCTACTATCGTCTATTTATTTCAGGACCCAGGTTTCGACGGTAAGTACCCGGAATTATAATTTAACTATTCAAAGCATTCAACAACGTTATCTGCCGTTCATACACTCCTTCTCACTTCTTTTTTTCATTCCCCTAGATGCTGGATATTCTTGTTTGTTATCGCTAAAGTACTCAGAATTCTATTTTAACTTTTCAAATCATTTAAGGTGGTATGGGACATATGTCGATATTAATGTGGATTAAAGTAGGCTACATTATAATTGAAATACTTTCACCGGTTCAGAATTTTCAAATTTTACAATATCTAACCAAAAAATAGCTTTTAGAAATATTTTGAAAGGTATAAATTGTAAAACCCACAGTGGGATTCGAACTCATGACTTACAGATTCGTAGTAAACCCTCTAACTCACTGCGCCACGCTGTCAGATGACAATATTGGGAAAGAAACTACTTATATAAATGCACTTAATTTCATTGTTTACTTCGATAAACAACACGTCACAACATGGAAGTGTCCTATAGCATCTAACATTACAAGTATTTGCTGTTTAACAACTTCTTTCGACTGTTTTTCTCATTCCCCTAGATGCTGGATATTCCTGATTATAGTCACTACCGTAGTCTTGCTTTTATTTATCGTTGTTCCCTGGACTAATAAATGTCAGAACACGCAAACCATAATCAGAGATTGGAGTATCTTTTCGATAGACAATTCCACAGAATATCAACAGGCTCACAGCGTACTTTCGGACTCATCTTTCAGACGTCAGTTTAGAGGCGATGAAATTCGGCACTTGGCATTTCTTAAAGTTCATAAGGCTGCAAGTTCTACTGTCACCAGTATAATTCAAAGGTTTGGATGGGAAAGGAACTTGAATTTTTTACTTCCAGCGCGAAGTCCAAATCTTATCAGCCAAAACGAAACCATTAATGTCAACAACATTATAAGTGACAAAGATGCGACATTTGATCTCCTTTGTAACCATGTTATCTATGACAAAGAACAGTTTACAAAATATCTACCCAAAGATACAGTATTTATTGGAATTGTTCGAGAACCATTCGATCAATTTGTGTCGTCCGTTTATTACTACAAATATAGGTGGAGCGTGCCTTACCTTGCTCGCCTGCCTTCTATCAACCCAGTGAAATACCTACTAGAAAGCCCAAATCAATACGAACCGAAAAAAAGACATGATTCCTACACAAGAAACAGAATGTCTGTTGACTTCGGTTTGCCTGAAGAACTCTTACATACTACAGATAAACGAAAGATTTTGCTATATCTTCAGGAACTGAATTCTGAGTTTAAACTCGTATTAATTAAAGAATATTTCGACGAATCTATAATACTTCTCCGAAGAATGTTGAATTGGAATCTGCGAGACGTGCTCTATGTAAGCAAGAACTCCTTGAAATACGTTCCAAAGATAAACGTTCGTGACAGACATCGGCATAAGCAGCATTCTTTCCTGGACTACTGTTTGTACAACTTCTTCCTGAGAGTTTTCTGGAGGAAGGTGAGGCAACAGGGAGAGGACTTTCACATGGAGGTTGCGTATTTTCGACAGTTGAGATCAGCTGTAGAAGACTTTTGTAACGAGGAGAAAAGAAATCCTGCCTTTAAAATGAGAGTATTTGAGGCAGAGGCGAACGAATTTCATCCAGATATTGCCATCAATAAAGACTTGTGTGAACTCATGACTCTTAACGAAGTTGATTTTACAAATAAGCTAAAATGGCGACAGTTTCCGAATCTTCGACCGTAGTACTTGAAACATGTCACTTTTTAATGGGATATTAAAGGAGTGTACAAGTTAACTAACAACTTTATATAAATATAATTTTATTGAAAAATATAATGATATTATTAACAAATAATGATTTTGCGCTTACTGCTAATTTGTTGACATTAGTATTTTGCTTGGGTAATTTGATTTTTATAACATAATCCAAAACGCTGCATTTTTACAGTAGAAAAAGTGAAAGGTAGCAAGTGGTTTGTTTATTAATATTAAGGGTAAATGGAAGCTCCAGTAAGAAATATGAACAGTTACTTTATTTTCGCGTGGGCACCATTGAGGAACAGAATATACTTGGAAATACTGATTTAAAACATAATATTGACAAGTTCACACATTTCTTTTCAAATATCAATCAGACTCGCGGTTGCTTGTAGCATAATGTTTTCTCAGTGATAAAGCCTACATAAAAAATCATTTACCCCCTACTAAAATGAAATTGCTAGTCTGACAAAGGCAACGAGTTTTTAAATATTTATGCCTGATCGGTTTATTATTAATTGAAATGCCTAGATTATTTAATCAATAAGGAATTCTCGAGGTATGTGAATATTACTGTTTTCAGCAATTTTTTCACCACGATAGAAAAATAATCGGAAAGCGTCAAAATTAACTGGACAAGCAAATAGATTAATGAAAATAATAAATAGATAAAAATAGATTATGAACCGTTATCGCCGAGTTTTAAATGTCACTAAAGCGTACCTTTGGAAGTAGATAATAAAGCTAGCGCACTTTGGTTATTATAATGATAGAAAAACAAGACATCATTTTCTTTTTTTTCCTAAGTCAGACATTGTAACGATACACATCGCAAAAAATAGTACGCAAACCATATTCTTAAATACTGGGAAAGCTTTTACAGTATTTCGTCATTTCTGTCATTCATTTATCAAATAGAATAGAATTCTAAGATATTTTAAGATTGGTTTTGGTAATCCAATTTACCTTATTTGTTTATATGATGTCCAAAAATAACTAGTGTATTGATTTGAAACAATATAAAGAAATTGTTGTCAAAGTAATGAAAAAATTGTTGTCAAAGAGCAAGATAAAGAATCATAGCAATGCGGATACGCTGTCAAACGGTTAAATGGATAAAAATAATCATTAAAATGTTTCATTTTATGATGCTTTATTAAGAATTTACGTTTTAAAAAAGTATGTGTGTAAAGGACTATATATGATATGGGCCTAAAATGCCCCCCTAAAATGAGCATCATCATTCTACTGTTATTCTTTGTTTTCTTTATACAGATATTTATGTGATGTTTTTACATTATGTTCATTTTGAATCAAGTGCCCACACTTTAGAAATATGATATCATAAAGACAACCTTTTCCCGCCATTTTTGCAATTTTAGCATAAAACGGCTTGTTTTCAAGCCGTTTTTCTTTCAGAAAACATAGAGCGCATGCTCGAACAAACAAACTATTTTAATCAGAGATGTAACTAGCCAAGACTTATAACTGACACAAAAATTGTTCAAGCATGCGCTCTATATTTCCCATTCGTTAAAAGATGGGAAAAATGTCTATTTTTGACTGATTTTGATTAAATTATAGAAATAGCGTCACTTCTGACGTTACATACTGCAAGTGAGTGCAAATAAATCAAACAAATCGGCGAACAATATATTTTATGTCAACTCTTCTAAAAAATAGCATAACATTTTATAGTTCCCCAAACACTTTAAATAATGGCGAATTATGGGGCCAAACTCAACTCATATCATCTATAGTTCTTTGGTTTCTTTCCTAATTGAAATCGGAGTTTTCCTGTAAGCCACGTACTTTCTGTTCTTGGTAATACTAACTTTGTAAACACAAACCCCCAATACAATGTATTATCTTGTCACAATTTTGTCAAAACATGTTCTAAATCAAGCGGAAAAAAAAATATAATATCTTGTTTAAGCCAAAACTATCTTCTTAATTAACCCATTTTCTAATCCCTTCCTATTTTCTTGTTGAAAAAAATAGAGGAAATAGGAATAAATTTTGTAGAAACCTGCTAGACAGTATTACCCAGACCAATGAAGACGCTGGGCTTAGAATGAGTACCTTGTTATATTTATTACATGTTTAAAATTTGATACGCTTCGCAGATTTTCCCTTCACTATAATAACTCCCCTGTAGTCGCTAATTCGACTTCGGGTCCAAGGAACTACCAAATGAAATGATTTATAAGATTTCACTGTGATAAAACAATCACTATTCTGTGTTTAGAATAATTTTCAGATGCAGTATTAATCAAGAAAAAGGCGTTACGCATTTATGTCTGTAAATGTTCTAGCTGCAGCACTGTAGCTCTAATAGAAATTCGGGTTGACAGACCGCAGAAGTACAGTTTCACACACACAAAAAAATGTATACTAATTGCGCTGAAAAAATGTTCTGCAACATATTTGCGCAATTAATATACAAGTTTTTCATGAATAGTAGTGTAGCTCTACTGTCAGTCAACCCGAATTTCCTGTAGAGCTACAGCTCTGTGGCTAGATATGTTCGAATTTTATCATTATTGCTTGTATTATGAAGTATATCACTAGAATTTATCTTATGGAAATAAGACGTTTTGCGTCTGAATATATTTGAAATCTGTCAAGACATTAATATCGTTTTTAACAACTTTTTATGGCATCAACTTAGGTAAAAAAAAACTATGGAATTAATAAAATTTGCAAATACAATATGTATTTGGAAAAGGTTACATGTTTGAATCATCAAAGAAGATACATAAATGACACCAATCAATGTGTTGATTTTAATCACCTGGAACATTAAAAGTTTACCAAATTTACGCTGGTAATTGTTTTATACATCACGACCTACTAGATTTTATCTATTAACCTTATAGATCTTGCAACCTCCGATTGCAAAATGTTTTTAAAAATGCAAAGGTAAAACAAGTTTCCAACAACGTTAACATCATTTAGAGAACGTTGTATCAGAAACTGTAATTGCTCTCTGGAAGTGAATCAAGATACCACGATACGTTGACGCTAACGTGCATCACGTGAAACGTCAGCAGTCGCAGTTCAAAACCCCGTGATCACTGAAAACGTTGGTTTTTGCTCTGATAAATATTTTTTTCATTGATAAGCGTCTAATGGCATTAGCATGTCTTAAATGAGACTCTAATTTTTTGCTAGTTATTTGTAGAAGCATGGATACTAAAAAACAAAATATCATTTTTATTCAATGGGATGAAAATTAAATACAGATACGCAGATCTATGCTTTTTTATTATTAAACATGTATATTTTATTTATTCCTGACAATTAAGCTGAACATAATTGTTCATTTTTTTTCAAATTATTGAATACCTTCCAAAAGGGTTACAAGAAATCACAATGATTGACTGGCTAATGTAGCTGCCAGTAGACAAAAGTAGCAAATTTTAGCAATAAGCAAAATTATGAAATAAAATAGACTTCGTATGATCATATAATTTTGTCGTTTGATAATAATCATTTTCTTCGAGATCGAAACAAATGAAGCGTGTGTTTAAATAAATATGAGTATACTGAACGACAATATCGCAACGACTGTTTATAGAGGAAGTTTCCTTTTTCTGTCTGTCCTTGCCAAATACTGTTCTTGATTACATGGCGCATGTCACCTATAAAACATAAACAAAGAACCCGTCCAGAGAAGAGAAGCCAGGAAAATATATTTTTTTATTCATTCACCGCCAGAATAAAACAGATTTCATAGAGTTATCAACAACACCGGTCGTTAAGATAAAGAATGAGATGACATTCTTGTAAAAGGTCGTCCATCAAGAGGACTTTATCGCAAAATGCAAATGTAGTATAGCGTAATATTATGCAAGAATTATTATGCAGGTATCTGGATTTCAGAAAATATATATGAAGAATGGCGCTCCATGCAACGTGCCAAACAGCATTTTAGTATAAATTACGATGAAATTTGGCAATTTTTTCTTTAAATGAATACTAGTATGTCCTGAATACAGGTAAAGCATAACACCATCTTATTCATCTTACAGAACATGTATTTTGTCTGTTAGGGTGAAAGCTAAAATTCAAGCTGTGTGTTTCGCAACTTCGGGTTAGTCGATAAATATACAAGAAAATAATTTCTGGATAAAAATATAATTACTGTAAACACTAACACCAAATTTTAATACTGATAAGCACTGTATGGTAAGTTAAGATAATGAGTGTTTTTGTTAAGAGGGGGTTAATATGAGGTTACATAAAGTTTCCTCATTAAATCTACATTTTGTCCTGTTGTTAAAATGGCCCGTTCACTCTCCATTTGATCAGGGCCGAGTGCTTGTCTGAGCATACAAACACCTGGAAAAAGAAGAGAAGATCCAACTATACCCGAGGTGCTCCACAACCTGAATTTCACCGCTCGAGATCGATTTCGTCATTCATTTGACACTTTCCCAAATTCAGACCAACTTTGCTAAACATGGAGCGCCATTTTTTATCACGTGACAAATCTAACGTTCTCTGTATCTCTTAGGAAAACTGTTACGCTAGAAAAGGTGTGCAATTTCTGTTGATTAAAAACTACAGCTTACCCCGTGGCACTTTCCGGGACAGAAGCGTAATCTAGACTTGAATAACAGTGGTTCTCCCGGAAGCAAAATAAAAGCTCTCATTGCAACTCTCGCCACCCAGGAGGTTCCCTGTCTGTTCATCTCTGAGTAATTTCGGATCGGAATTTCCAAATGCTGCTGTGCTGTTCTCAGTACACATCTGGAAAGCATGGTTGAAATATAGATACTGTTATTACCTTAGGTTTGAGGAAATGCTTAACAATTTCTTGATATCATTCAAAAAGTATTTAATGACTACATTTGTTCTAGAAAATGAATCGCAATTCTTGTCTTTTGAATCTATAGTTGCAAAACTGACCCAGTCTTGTTAAATACCATTTTCTTTATCAAACTGTTAAGCTTTTTCTCTACCTCTTACAGACTTTAAAACTTTTAACATTTTTAACCACTACTTTTTGTTCTCTTGTAGTTTTGAATAAGCCCCTTTTCATGTGCCAAATTGTGTGACTTTTTTTTAAAGCACACATTGACTGAAAACAGAACATGTCATTCAGAAATTATTAAATCAGTGTAGCTGTGTGTATTTACTTGACAGACAGTAGATTTAACATTTATTTCTAAGGTGACACGGGTTTTTATTTAACTTTTTAACTTTAAAACATATAAATAAGTACTTTTTTTTATCTTCCATCAAATGTAATGTTATAAAGATGAATTACTCTTGCCTAAGGACCAACACTTGAATGATTATTTGGGACTCTATCCAATCTGATGTATTTGACTAAAACATTATTATGACAAGACATATTTTAGTCTAGTCATAACAAAGTACCCAAAAATTGTGGAATCTGTTATACATTTTGCTGTCAGTATCTGATTTACACACGATTGTCTTTCAAACATAATTTTAGAATATTAAGTTTAACAAAGTTTCGTTAAAATCTTTTGAAAAGCTTTATTTGGAATTGAGATATTCCATAACATTGATCAATACTTTTATGATTGAACACACTCGACTCCTAAATTGAATTTTGTAATAAAGAAAACTTTGAATATGGTCTTTATCTTTACTAGTTATACATCTTGGAAATTGCTTATAAGACTTTGGTTAAGGCAATAATTTTACAAGTAAATTATTAAATCATTTTTGTCTTTAAGTTGAGTAGCATTGAGCAATAGTTGTAATGTTAGGTGGTTTGGATTGCTTTTGGTAACTTGAAAACTCACCCGTTTTCTATGATAGTTTTGCTGACAACCTCGTTGGAATTAGCGTTGATGCTATAGACTTCCAAATACTCAACCATAACGCCACGAACATCTGGAGAAAGGGAAAAATTACTCTATATATATATATATATATATACTGAGATCGACATTTACATATACCATAAAGTGAACTAACAGATAAAACTAGCTCTTGAGAAAACTGAAACTTCAAAAGAAAATAATACGAAATCTTTAACACGACATACTATCTAGGTCAAGGTATAACAAAATTAAATCTTACTGATGTATTAATATGTTTTACGTTGCTACCGTTGTGGCGAGCGCAGCAAGAATTACACATACCTTGCATCAATGCCAACTTAGTGTTATTTAGGTATCAACGAACGTCAAAGAATTTTTGAAAGAGTATTTCTCTACAATAAGTATGCCAAAGGTACTAATTTTAATGGTTATGATACATACAGCGCAACCCGATACCCCTCCCACGAGAGAGAGAGAGAGAGAGAGAGAGAGAGAGAGAGAGAGAGAGAGAGAGAGAGAGAGAGAGAGAGAGAGAGACCTGCCCCTGTTTGTAGATGTATAATTTCCCATTTTCGAATTTAATGGTTTGACTATATGCGATATCTGCATACATTTTTTAACTGTTTATTTTTTCTCTTTATTCCTTTTTATTTAGTTCAAAATGTCCTATCGTTTATTTCTTCCCTACTCATATACGTACCTGTCTACTGTACATACATGCACAATTAGCTTAAAAATGGATCGATATGACAGAAAAGTATGTATCTTTCTAGTATATCTTTATATAGTCTCTATATAACAAAAATAAAAACAAATCATGTCAATGAGGCAGGTATCGCAGTCTATACTGAAATAGCTAGTACACGCATTACAGATGTTTGATCCACCTCTAAATTTATCGCAGGAAATGTAGCGCGAGAGCACTGTGACGCCATCCATGACCTTTTTTATCTTTGTTTACGTATATCGACTCAATACGAAGGTATGGGAGTATGTAACAAATCTCTTGGGTCTCGCCAAAGCTTGTGCAGTACTCAAAACGTGTCGTAAATTACGAGTAAAATGTCGGCCATTTTTGGTATAGCACCACGGGTGAAAACATTAGAGAGCATTATGGGACGTAGACAAAAAAACTTGTTTGATGAATCTGTCGGATTAGCTCGTTCTTTTACCCACGCACACTGGTTCTTAGAGCTCGCTTCGCTCGCTATTATAAGTCAGTAACAAGTTAATTCCGTGCATTCAGTTTGGTTTTCTGGTTTTTTTTAAATTTGCTCATTTGAAACGTGTTTCATGCAAACGATTTATCTCTGATATATCGAATAGTTACCAGGAATTCCAACTGGTTCGAATTGCAGTATAATGCTCTCATTGGCAGCGAGTGCTTGAACGGGTTCGCCATTCATATCCAAAGCAACCATACGGAACGGGAAAGCTGTTTCTGTAATTTCCTTTGTTGATCCTTGGAAACTGTTTTAATAGAAAAAAACATATTGAAGCTAAGATGCTAAGATAATTACAAACCTGTAAAAACTTTTTTAGAAACTGTTTTAATAGAAAAAAACATATTGAAGCTAAGATGCTAAGATAATTACAAACCTGTAAAAACTTTTTTATTCAGGACAGTTGTTTCTTACCTATTAGTGTGTACACAAGAGACGTCCATGATACTATCACGTGGTCCAAATTGATTGTAGTTGTGTGTACTAACAACAGTTGTCTTCATAGTAACATCCCCCAACTAGTAAAACATTAAGTTACATGTATTTCGCAATGTTAACATTCCTTTTTAAGGTTAATGTAAGGATTTTTCAATGAAGTACAAGTCCTAAGAGTAACATATTGCAAGATGGTCTATTCATCATAATTTATTTTTTCTATAACATTATACGGCAGAATATAACAAAACCGATTTCTAAAATATGGCTTTTAGTAGTTATGTCATAAAAGAGTGACCTTAGCAACTCCGGAAGTACAGTCTTGTGTGAGCAATTATTTATTTCAATATGAATAATACATGACTGGCAAGGATTTTAGGTTTTTAGATGTAACCACTTTTACTTATAAAACTTCCAAGAAATTTGATATCGAACAACTGTTTCAGTGTATCGATAACAAACTGCGTTATAAATTACATGTAGAAGTTACACATAAGTCAAAAGAACCTAAAACGTTGCTATTGCTTTTAGTTTTGATAATTTCATGTTTGCCTGCAAATATAAATGAGGACATAAATGTAGCTTTGAGCAGTCTACCTTGGGTGTATCGGGGGTACGTGTAAGGGCACACTCCGTCTTGTCGCTGTGTAGGACCACTCTCTCTAGTTTCATCATGTCCCTGATATCTGAAGGAACCTGTTTCAGGGCGCAAGATTTTCTGTTCTTGAACATGTAAACCTCTCCCACGAATCCAAGGGGTCTGTAGGCCTCAATGATCATCCTGTCGGGGGCGCACCTAGCCACAGCTTTAAGAATGTGAAAAAGAACTTTGTAATAACATTTAAATTGTGTATATTCCAGTTTGTTCTCCAAATGTTTGTAAAAATGTCTGCTTTGAAATCCGGCTCTTGACGTTAATTTTCATATTTAAAAGAAATATACCTCCTACCGATAAGGTAAGGATCTTATTCTTATCAAGAGAAAAAATGATAACGTCAGATGCCTTTGGCTTTGATTTTCATAGTAGGTGGAAAAATAAAGTATAATGGTGTTATTACTGTCTGGGATTTCGCACAGATCTCCGATGAAACCATGAGGGCAATAACACCTGTCGCTTTCGTAGCATGTGCCTCCATTTTTGCACTCTGCTGTACAGTTGGCGGCTGTTGAAATGAGCTCTAAAAGCAAACCAATAATTGATTGAGAAAAATGAATTGCTATTCAAACCTAACATTTCTATTTGAACCAAGTTTTTTGGAACTGTATTTATTCTGTTTAATTTTACCAGTCTTTAATCCGCAGTCTTCGCCTTGGAATCCTTTTGGGCAAATACAGAAGCCATAGAAGTGGCACGTTCCGCCATATTTACAACCATATCCGCCATTGTTTGTACAGTCATACTTCGCGAAAACTAATAAAAGGAGTAAAGTTATAAAACATTTATTATTCATAAATCAAAAAGGGCAACGTTTGAATGATGAATGCAAGGGCTAGCGTACTTGAAGATGGATATGAGCTACAAAACCTTGACAACTGTTATACTGATATTAATGCTAACATAATATACGAACCTGTGGTTGCCAGGCAACAGAGAGCAAGGACGTACAGTGGGGACATTCTGGAAGAAACCAAAATATGGATATGACACTATTCATCACGTGAATGAGTATACTTGTATCAGAATACGTATTGATCAACATCATGTGAATAAGAATACAGGTTTGATACTCTAGATCATGTGAATAAAAATATATCACGAGAACTGGCGTCAAGATCCCATGATTTTTGAAGGTCGCTATACCTAATTTCAGAACATTTAACATAACAGGGTTTTTTTAAATGTGGCATTAAAATGCAACTCTTTTGACATCAAATCTCCTCTTCAAAAGACAGCAGGGGATTAAATTATTAACTTTTTTTCAGGGGACGACATTAATTCTACTGTTAGAATAGTTTTAGGAAACAATTTCGAAGATATCCTGTTGAAGAAAGAGATTAGACCTTTTATATTGGAATTTCACAAAATTTGGTCTAGTCTTAAAGAACTTCCAGAATAAGCTGGATCATACTGGAAATCCTTCAATGAAGAAGAAATTCTCTCAGTAATATTATAGGATCTAAACATACCTGAAGACTATTTTTATTTAAGATATGATATTGTTTTGAGTTTTGACAAAATCAAATACATATTTGTACATACCTTACGTATATTTCAATTTTTGAATACAAAAAATAACACCTGTAACATTGGTTTCTTTAAAGGATAAAAATAACGAAAGGATTCATGTGTTATTAATAATTCATACTGTATGTAGACATATAGTCGAATCAAAGAGTTCATGGACCAAATTAGAATTTTCCAATTAGAATTCTGATTAATATTTTTTTTCGTTCTAAAGAAGAGTTTAAAAATTAAGTACTTTATTATTCATAAGTATATGAAATCGTGATATAAAAAAAGATGGAATGTGTACCTATAGCACTGAATTCAAGAAGTTTTCTATCTATGTTGCAGATACAATGTAAATGCGATTATTCCTAATTCTTTAATAAAGCTTGTACTAGTGGTCTTGTTTATGCAAAAGTATTATTTTATGAAAAATTATTCAATCTCCTAAAATTCTTCAGTGACCATAGTTTTAAATGGCTTGAACCTCACCATGATTTATTCATGTTGTAAATAACAACAAAAGACTTTGAGCAAGTGAACAAATCATTTACATTCTGATCCGCTTCAATTCTTGCATTGAAAATAAAGTAAAACCGTCCCTGTGCCTAGGTTTTAAGTATTTTATCATAAAAATGTTTTACCCACTCTTTTAGTTGTTTTGTTTCATATATTAACTTCGAAATAATGTGCATAAACTTTTTGGAGTTTCGCAGTAGGTTTCATGAAAAAAGATTAAGAAAACTAAACGACACACCGCACTTTGGCATCTGCCCTCGAAAACAGGAAGTCGATGACATTGTAAATTTTTTTCAAGATATTAATAAAAATTCATCTTAAAAGTATAATTTCAGTTTACCCCATCCCACCGTTTCCTACCCTAAAAATGTTGGCCATCACTGCTTGTCACCATACATAAGGAATAAAAATCTTATTCAAGCAACAACATGCAAAGTGCCTACACGCGTTTACTTTATTATTGCAATGGTTAATGTCAATGAGTATAGAAACATCTAAAATGTTCTCTCATTCTGATAATTCTGTGTAATAACTTAAGTATGCATTTATCCTTTGACCAATAGTCTTCTTGATTACAAGTAACGACTGTTATATAAATAACGGACATATAACCCATGTGGTGAAAAGTTTAATGAATTGCACGTATAATTGACGCATTTTGCTTCTAAAAAGGATGTGAATATAATTCATGTGCGTTTTAATTAGATAAAATCTAAAGAACAACCAAAAAGACCAGTTCTGTACAGTACTGCGTCCATTTATTTTTAATTTCTTTAATGACTACAACTAGATAAAGATTGTCATTCACTCGAAAGAAGTGGGTTCTAAATATAGATTTATAGTTTATACAGGACATTTCTTTTTTTTTTTACCCATAATATGACGTTCAAAGCATTTTAAGTACTGTTGACGAACACCTGACGTAATTTGTGTATGTACACATCTATTAATACATGTAATAAGCTTGATATTGTATGTGTTTATTACGCAAACGCCTTCATATTATAACAAATATCCCTCTTTTTAGGTCATTGTTAGCATATATGACGTCATCACTGTTATATTACTCTATGGTCATTTAGGCCAAAATTTATTTTCTTTGCAGATAGCCATGCAAAGTGAATCCTGTTCATGATCATTATAATAAGCGAATACATATTTAAAAAAGAAACAAATGAAACCAATACAAAGAAAGTTAAACAGCCCTACGAAACTAACAGGAAAAATAATATTGTAGGGATGATATTAAAATCTGTAGGTTTTTAAAACAGTTGTTGAGTAGCTGGTATTTTGTTGTGCGGGGTAAAAAGAATTTAGAATTTTACAGATATAGTGAATTCCGAATTAAGTAACTTCTTTTATCAAAAATACATGTATGTGTCTTGGATGAGATATCGATATTTAATAAGTATCATTAATTGTTTTCATTATTTTAAAATTTGTAAACCAGACTTAAATTACTGTATTTTAAGTAGCATGAAATTAGATACGATGAAAGCTTTTTTCATTTTCATAGGGCATGACCTAAACGTCATTAAAGTAATGTTATATGATCTGTCAAGGAAACAAAAATTGTACACAACCCTTAAAAAATGATGTCCTAAAACGAACGTTTATATCAGTCGAACAATTACGAGAAGCACGTACGCTGTCGTCGATGCCCTACAAACTCATCGAAGCTTGCAAGCCAATGCTTAACTTGACCCGCTTAACAATAAGTGAATGGCACTCAGTGTGCATGACAGAACAAGATTCGGTTTCATATATCAATTATTATCATGAAAACCACACCCTTTATAAAAGAGATACGCTCAGCTCTTACGAATAAAAAAAACACAAGTGAAAATGCCCCAAGAGCTCGAAGAATAAACAAATAACTGAGACGTGTTGTAGATCTTTTTGTCTTTGACAAATAAATGGCTTAAATTATTAGTCAAGTGACAACATACAACTGTAGTCCTGCTGAAAACTCGAAAAAGATATTGCAAAACAAAAATAAAAATGTGTTTACAGCAGCGTATAAAAAACAAGATCATCTTAAGTTTATAGAAAAGAGATTAGTATGGCGATATACACCAAATCAAATCATCGGTTAAAAGTCGCAATATTGTTCATTTTTGTGATACATATAGAATCGATTCAAGGGTTCAAATACCTTTAGACCTTAACAAAAATAAGGGGCAACCTAAACTATTATACCAAAACAAGTGTAATTTTTTTTCTAAAACGGATAAACATATCAAATTGATATCGATTCACACATATCAACTTACTTGTTCATTCTCTGGCAACAGCAAGAATCCAAAATCTTTCCCCTTAATGAATTACAAGACTTCTCATCAAAATTATGCGCACGGCTATATTCCCATATGTAATGTTTTAAAAATAATTAATACAATTTCCTCACAAACCTTCAACCACAAGATACTTGTTAATTCTAAATATGCAAATGAGCCTTCAAGAAATTCATAAGCCATTTTGGTTGCTCTAACAACAATAGAGGAGCCCTAAGAATTGTAAGTACCGTTTCTATATGTTGTAATGACTTTTTATTTAAAACAAACAATAGTATGTACCGCATGTTATCTACTATTTTCTTAACTTGACCATGTCTTAGTATTGCAAAAGTAATTATTTATTATTAATACTAATCAAGGTATCGCAAGTTTTACACTGATTAAGGTATCGGGACTTGTATTGTCCAAAACATGCATGTTTTCATTTTATTTCCGAACTGAAATAACACAAAAATATCAACATGTTTATAAGAAAAAAACCCTAATCCGTTCACATTGAATGGTTGAAGGCAAGATATAAAGGAGAACTGCTAATTGCAAAACTTTGAGGAGTATGCCTTCAAACTGTGATCTTATTATCGTGAAATCGAGAGACTTGGTAGCAGTAGTTTTATACAAAAGACGTTTATGGTGAAATGGCGTACATTCCTTGATTGGAGAGATGGAACCATGGAGATGTCCATTGCAATACGCTGTGTATAGTTGTCACTCATAATTATTGATTATTGATTTTAATAAGCAATCTTTCCTTTTTTAATATATCTTTTAAAGGATTATATATCAGCCAGATTAAGTTTTTCTTTTGATTTTTGGATTAACCTAAAAAAAGAAATAATAATAAAAACGCACGATATAAACAGCATTGTCAAAGACTATTCAATCTCAATAAGTGGCGTATGTCTGAAGAAAAAAACATTCATTCCCGATCTTAGAACAATATAGATATTCTGGTTCATCTACAACGAGGTGTTGTTCTCTCTCTGAACAGATTTATGACTTGTCAGGGAGATAGGTTGCAGTGACAGTCAGATAGCTTAAACTAATTAAATTGCAGCTGCGGTGAATTAATCGAGCAAGTTTATCATTGCAAACCCAAATCTGCTTTTAATTCACATTTACTTTAGTATAAACACATTAAAGAAGTTCCCTCAGACGACAAACTTATTTTTAATGTTTTAAATGAGTTTTATTTTGAGTTGCACTTCATCGGACATTGTTTTTAGTTTAGAAGACGATCTAGTCTCGCATGTAGATAATTGAAATGACAAGTATTAAGCCAATTATCGAAATTAAATTCTTTTGGTGAACTTAATGTCATTCCATGCAAGCAGAGTTTAATGAAACTTCATTAATTATTTACAATACTTAACATTTAAGTAACTGTCCTTTTTCATGATTTTTTGTGGCATAAACTACCAAGATTTTGACACCTGGAATTATTTTTGTTCTCTTTTTAAGAATTGTCTCACGATTTTTTCTGGTCATATAATTTTTTACCAGTTATGTAAATTAAGAGCGTGTTAATTAATTTAAAAACGGCATAAAAAACACAGCTATTCTATATGACTACAGCAGTTACGTAACCTTTTTGAGATTTCATGACATTGTATCATGATTTTATCCAAAATAAGTTGGATATGAAAGCGTTAAAATCCTACATATATTTTTGATTGTTTTAGACAATGTCGCCCCTATTTCCACTGTTGCTCCTGTCTTATGTCAGTTATGGTAAGTAATAAAGCTATACATTAATAATGTATGATGCACCATAATCAAGAATAGTGCACGTCAAACCGCAAGGAATTAGCACCAGTTGTTTTACATATACAGATAAAAGGATTCATATTGCATTACTGCAAAAGGTACATTCGATCACAAAAATCTCATAATAATTGATGTCTAATAACTAGATGGTAATTTTTGTATGATTAGTGAGCATTTGAGGTGATAAGTTTAAAAATAAAACCTTAAAAAATAAATTAAGAAAATGATTTAAAGAAAGGAGTTACCATTAAAGTACCGAACTCATTTAAACTCCCACTGAAAATATTGTTTATTGATTGAAAACACAAGATATTTTGTTAAAATTTTGATAATAATCCATGACAATATTGCGTGCGAAAGTGACAGTATTTAATTTTTTAAACACATTTTGACTGAGTTATTCCAATCTCAGAGGACTCGTCAAATGTCATAAAACAAAAATAAGTATAGAAAGCCCCGTTAAAGCATCAAAGACAAATCTATGATTTCAATTTGATTTTACAGGGTTGAGTTACAACTGTTTGAACACAGGGTATGACTGTAAAAACGGGGGAGCTTGTGACTACTTTGGCAGGTGTAAATGTCCCCCAGGTTACACCGAGGTAGACTGCGGCTTAGACACAGGTAAGATGCATGGAGGCCAGCAAAAAAGCAAAAAGACATAATAATCACAAATGTGCGTTTTAATTCAGTTAGAAAATTGCAAAAACTTAATATTGATTTACGTTTTTTAATTAAAACGCAAAAATACCATCTCCAAAAATAAAACTTGAATTCTGAATCACAGCTAGCATCACCGCAGCTGGAGCCTGTCGAGCAGCCTGTCTGAACAAAGGGATATGTTTCAATGGCATCAGTTGTTACTGTCCGGAAGACTACATAGGAACAAAGTGTGAAGTTCCAGTCTGTAAGTGTCCAATAAATAACATGATAACATGTAGTCACTTAAAGACTCAAGACTACAATGACTACATGTAGTCATTAAGAGCATAAGCATAACTACAAGTAGTCACTTAGAGCAGTATTAGCGTGACTACATGTAGTCACATAGAGCTGGAGCATGACTATATGTAGTCACTTAGAGCTGGAGCATGACTATATGTAGTCACTTAGAGCATGATCATTGCTACATTTAGTCACTTAGAGCTGGAGCATGACTTCATGTAGTCACTTGGAGCAGAATCATTACCACATGTTGTGACTTAAAGGGGCATGGTCACGATTTTGGTCAAAAATTATTTTTCCGATTTGAATAATTACAATGCTTCAGAGAGGCATTCTTAATAAGCAGACAAAATTTGAGTGTTATTTGTTGAGTTATGAGCGAGTTACAGAGCTTACAATTCTTTGACATGTAAACAAAGCTTTTGTTTACATTTTGAATTTTGAAGTGAAAATTTCAAATTTAGACCAAAAATGAATGTGTTAAACGTTAGGAACTGTTAATCTATGCTTAAAATGAATAAGAAGATAGAAAAACCAGCTTGTAAAAGGTTTTTAATTGGTATACTGAACCTATGTAAACAAAAAACAGGGCACGAGCCTTATTTACATGACACAGATTTGTGAGCTCTGTATCTTGCTTAAAACTTAAAGACTTACTCTCAAATTTCATTTGATCATTAGAAATGCATTTCTAAAGCATTGTAAATAATAAAAATAGAAAATTTGAATTTGATGAAAATCGTGATTATGCCCGTTTAAATCATGAATACATAGGGTAAAAAAAGCCCCTGAAACATGAATACATGTAGTTACTATAAAGATGCCTATACATTCATTGATTTAGAACATGACTAGATGTAGTAACTAATAGCATGAATACATTCAGTCATGAATATGACTATACATGCAGACGTGTAGAACATAATAACAAGGACATAAACATAAATATATAAAGTCTTTTATCACATTACAATGAATATATATGTAATCACTTAGAACATGAAACATGTAGTCATTAGGAACATGAACATAGATGCACATAGTCTCGTAGATAATTGAAATGAATATAATTTTAGTCACTTAGAACTTACGTGTTGGGCATGAGAATTGATACACATAGAATCCAACAACTTGAGCATTCATACATGTAATCATTTTAAAAGTGACTTATTTGAAATGTTTTGAATGAATAAAATAAATAAGTCTTTCTTTTTTCTAAAAACAATGTTAAACAATTGTTGTTGTTTGTTTTGTTAACTGAATTATTCTTAGATGAATATAACATTACAATCAGTTTATAAATCGATCAATCAATCCATCATCTATCAGATCAGTAATAAGAATAAATCATTTACCACCCTTTGAAATGTTCGTTTAGTGAGTGCAGAGTGCGGGATGTCGTCAATGAAAATCCGGGCCTACAGACCTCTTAACTTTAATGGAGAAATGTTTTTGAAGCAGAGCATGTTCGGATGTAAGCTCACAGAGATGTTTACTAACGTTCCTGGGTACAAGATGTACGAGCTAGATATTCCTCTGGAAGCCATTGCACCATGCTCATTGAAGAGAACGGAAAACCCAGAGGTAAACCTTTAGTATCTTATAGAAAATATTCAGAGAAATTGATAATTTTTCACAATACATAATGACATTGGCCGCAATATTAAAAAAGGAATTTTAAAGTAACTCTTCCGATATCACAATATTTAAAAAAAAATTATAATACATTTATTAGCTTATTCTAAAACTACTCGTAACGCTAATGAGTCAAAGCTATTTAAATAATGTAATGTATGAATTGCCATTCGGTTACAGACAGGGGACACAACCTATGAAGTGGAGGTGGCCACCGCCCACACAAAAGGACTATTCAGCATGTCAGACACAGTTCACAATGTCCAGTGTGTTTATGAGGCCAGGTACGAAACCATTGGGGAAAAAAACCATATACATACTTACACGTTCTAAAATTTTATCATTCACTTAATAAATATGATCATGGGTAAACAATCTTGATTCCCAAGATATAAGGCATATATTTCTTAGGGAAAATCGCTTATCTATTTTACAGACGTATGGGCGAAAATCCCGTTGACGTCACAGCTGCAATGAACCCCTTAACCGTTAAAGTTGTTGATTCGAATGAACGACCACTACAACAAGTGCAAAGAAATGACGCTTTCTACATTTTAGCCGAATCCAACGGAAAATTCCCAGGTAAAATTTTATGAATATAAACTCATAGATATCTTTAACTTACGTGTAATCTAATAACAAATTAAAAATTCAAAAATATGATCGCGGTATAAACTCCTTTGTTTGTATTTCAATATCAAACAGGAACTCGAACTTTGAGATTTCTTTTCCGTTAAAAAAGCTCATGTTTGATGTATATTTGTTGTACAAAAAAACATATTCAATGGTTTTAATTAATAATCTTAATACTATGTTGCAGATACCACAGGTGCACGTATCCGATACTTGGAGGCCTACAGCCTGGACAGACAGACAAACGAAGTGAAAACTATCAAGTTGATTGAAGACGAGTAAGAAATTTTAATGCAGATTGACTTATGTGATGATTCTTTGTTAAGGTTTGCTTTTTACATTGTTTGATGGGTTTTCAGATGTCCAATTGAAGCAGCAGTTAGCCTACTAGGCTTTACTCCTTCAAATGTGCCTTTTGAATTGAATGGAAAATGGTTGGGACGTGTAGAAATGAAGGGCTTCTTTTTGGTTGACGGAGAACCTTTGCTCATAGACTATCGAGCAAAACTTTGCAGGAGTAAATGTTACGAAGTTAGTATCATTTAATATCAGAATTAATCTCTTAAAAGTTCTTTTGACGATGCACACAAACTCAAATTTGATGATATCATACTGCCACAAAAAGACTTTATGAATTAATTTTAATACTTCAATTTCTTACTTTAAAAATCATTTATTTGCTTAAAATATTATGTTTTTTATTTTGTTTTTAGAAATCATGCAACTCCCCGCCACCGCTTACTATTCCTAAAACAGCACCATTCAAAGACCTCATAACCCCAATAGAAGTCGTGTAAAGAAAATGAAGTTTCGGACGAACAATTGTCAATACAGTGAAAATTTTATTAGTACTTAATCATGATAGTCAAAATGGAAATCGACGCATGATTGTACTGTCAGTAATACCAATGTCTTAAAATCTGTAGAAATAATTTACAACTTTTCGTGAAACATACATGTATATCATATAAATTTTGCTTTAAAGATAAGCTGGGGTTTTCCTAAAAAAAGAAAAGAGAAGTGTGTACTATATATTTTTGTATATCTTATATACTATTAAAGTTTATTTTTTAAAAAACACAGAACTTTCCATCATGGCAATAATAATTCGACTTTTTTTCAAGTTGATTTGTTTGCAATAAATTACATTCTTTAATTTAATCATTTTAGTAAACTGTCTGCTGAATTGTGCTCACAATAAAATCAAACCAGATTATAAACTTGACTAAAACATCATTATTTACAAAAAACACAAATAATAAAAACGTTTATACATGTGCAAAGAACTATATTCGGTGTTTTGCATTTTTCGCACTAAAGTACACCATATAATCTCAGTCATTGGCCGATCAAGCGTAATGTGTTCCGCTTGAAAAAGAAACAGTTTTTACTAAAAAGGGGTTCTACCTTTTGCCACGCAAGAGACTCAAACAAGGAAACTCGTTCATTCTGACAAATGTCATATTCATTAAAGTTACTCTATCTTATGCCTTATTAAGCTAGGCCTCATTATCCTAGCATACAGCGAACTCAGTTTTTGTAAAAGAATGTGAATATCCAACAAATGATTAATTAGCTTTTTTATGTTAAAGTTCACGGCCACTCTCTGGAACCTTCGTATAATCTGGCTAATATCATAGTGTTAATTTTGAGTTTACTGAGTTGTTGTAAAATTTACAACATAAAGAATTCTTGCTCTCGGGCTGTAATCGTAATCTCTAACTAGCAATGGTGCCAAAATGCTGTCTTCGATCATGCAAGTTTGGTAGCATTACAGAAAGAGTACATAACCACAGTAAAAGTGCATAAGCAAAACAGATTTCCAATTTAATACAAGATTCTGGTGAATGTTTTGTCTTTTGTATTTTTTGGTGGAATTTTACGATGCTATTATGGGATGTTACTGTTGCAGAGCGACCTTGCGAGGCAACATCTTTGACCTGTTTGAAATAGCTATCCACATACAAAAAGACCTATGGGACATTTAATAATTCCATAGATAGCACAGACGTTACGTAAACATCTACGGGTTTGATTCCAAGAAAGGACCTGCCTTTTATTTAGGCCCTAATAAGTAGTGCATATTTAGATCTTTTTCCAGTCATTTTCAAATACTGTAATAAATATGCTATAGAACAAGGTACATAGTAGCTAAGTCATTGAATTTTTCAAAATTTCCTTTCGCTACGATTATGTGATCAATTTAACGTGTCAAAGTAGTTTCAGTTAAATGCATGTATTAAAACGATTTCCACGAGGAAGGTGAGATTGTTGGAACACTCCTCGTACTTAACAGTTGAGTTTATGAGAATAATTCTTAAAAATAATTGCTATGGAAAATTCGTCCCTCAAATGTAATCCTACCCGACCCCAAAGATCATGACTGTGTGAATTTGAAACTATACTATCTGAGGTTGTTCACACTAAAGTTACAGCTTTTCTGACCAACTGGTTTTTGAGAAGAATATTTTAAAGTTGTTTCTATATTCATGTGTATTCCTCTGTAAAATATTCGACAAATTCAAATTTGCGCAACTACTTTAAATCAATGTGGATTGACATATATATGGTATCAACACACAATAAACATACCCTGGTTAAAATCTAAAGTATACAATATTTCGTTAGACCAATTTAAGCATTCATGGTATAGCGAGGTACAAAATTCTCCAAAAGATTTAAATTATAGGATTTTTAAATTGCTAAATTTTTTAATCGACTATTGCTCGACAAAAGTCTCAGATTAATCGACTAAGCTAATCGAGTAATATTGACATCCCTAGTTTTGAGAAGAAGATTTTTAAAGATTTCTCGCTTACGTTTATATATTCCTATTAAAAACTGGACCGCCTTTAAGGCCCCCGACCCCTGTGGATAATGAATTGAACAAACCTAAATCTTCAATACCTGGGGATGCTTTTACACAAGTTTCAGCTTTTCGGGTCAAATGTTCTTTAAGAAACAAATTTTTGAAAGATACCAAAAAGTTTTTCGACTTCCCATGTAACTCAAAGAATGCGTGGCCCTTCATTTTACCATACCTGAATTCTCTTCTTCTGAGGATGCTTGTGTCAAGTTTAGTGAAATCGACCTAGTTAAAAGGTGTTCAGAACAGCCACCAGGAGCTTAGATGAACTGAAATAGTGATGTTCAAAGTGCAAGGCTTCGTGTGAATCAGGAAATGGGTTGCGATTGGTGAAAAATTTATATAATTTTCCCCCAATTTTATATTATGAGACTAAAAATATTTACGACTTTGTCAAAAGTAAAACACAATGCTGAATTGCTTTGTTTTTAATAATTTGGCAAATTTGTTTATTTCTTTTATGTGTAATCTTGCTTACAATTTACATGACATATATGCACTGAAATTGCAACTTACTGATAAATAGCCTTTTCCTATTATTTGTTATTGGTTTGAAACCTTAAACCAAATACAATTTTATCCTATTAAAAAGTCTAATTCAGTTCAAAATAGATACAAAAAAGTTTCAAATTACATCACCGTATTAGTTTGTTGACCTTTTTGTACGAATAGAATGCGAATGCTACTTTCTGGTATTAAATAGTCAACAAGCAATAAAAACTGTGTAAATGTTTCAAGGTTTTACTAAAATTAAAAGAGGCTGACTGGAAAATAAATTCATTGAAAAATGTATAATTAAACGCATAGATCAATGATATCAATTTTTAGACGTGACAATAATTAATCTATTTTAGGCCAACATTTAAAGGGGTATCGTCATGAATTGAGCTAAAATTAATTGTTTCTTTTGTAAAAATTCATGACATTCTTTATTAAGATATTTCTAATATGTTTATAAAATTTAAATGTCGCCTGTCGCGAAACACAGAAGTTGCGATTTTTAAAAAAACAAAACAAAAAAACAAAACCAAACAAAAACAAAGCTTGTGTCATAGTTTTGTTTACATGGGTTGCAAAATATTAAAATCTAATGTATATCAGATTTTATCTAATTGATTCAAGATTTTCAAGCTTTATTAACTGTTTTCAACCACTCATTTATTTAAAATGTGATATCATTTTCTCTCAAACAACTAAATGGAAAAAAAAGATAAAATGAGCCTTGTTTAAATAACAAATATTTGGAAGTGTAGCTTGCATTGAAATTAGGAGGCCAATTTTACTTTATTTTAAAATGATTGAAATCCGAAAGTGTTGATTTTCTTTTTAAAAACCTTCCGACACAAATGTAAGCCCTTTCTGAACTCCTTTTATTTGTTTTTCTTTAATCGAAAAACATGTACGTTATTAGTTCAGAACTCAAATTAATATATGATGCAGACTGTACAAATAAAATGTTAAGCAAATATTTTTTCAAGCACACAGTAACAAACCTCTTTAGATATGCTTCAGTCGGAAAAATAGATAAAATGAGAGAAAGAAACAAAAAATGTCTTTTGAATTATAAGCTGTACCCATATTCTAGATTTCATCATACTTTCAATAAACAATCATGTACAGATGATATAAATGTAAAGAAAAAAGTATACCTCTTTCTTTCTATGTGTCAAGCAAACTTTTAAGAATAGCCTTAAACATTATCAATCAAAAATCTCTTTTTTTTCAAAATAGCCTAAAACATTATTAATCGAATTGTATGCTTGTTAGAATGAATTATCGAAAAAAGGAGAAATTGTTTGTCAGAAAAGTTTTTTTAAACACTATTATTGAAAAATGTTTAAAAGGGAGTGCCCATGTCCAATTTCAACTTTTTTCACTCTAATCATAGAGTGATACAGGAGAAACGTAAAAAGTATATGTGTTGATATTTACATGGTATGTGAAAAACATTGATTATTTTAGTGCCTGGGTAGCATCTTGTATGACTTTTTCAGTTAAGTGCAAAGAAAGACAATCCAACGAAACCATTCGAAGAACCCGCCATTTGTTTAAGAGTTAATCCAATTATAAAATATCTAATTAATAAATAACCATGTCATGACACATCATGAATAAGAAACTGACAAGTTTCAAGACGGTTTATAGCCCTTTTTCAGGCACATATGATGTTAGCTCTTGACAATATAGAATAAAGCAAGTTACCTATCATGTCTTTTAGTAAAGCAAAAAGCGAACTCAAAATTGGGAGAAAAGATACCCATAATCCCCTTGCCATGAGTACCGTACCAGCCCTTGGTCCTAAGTAACTGTTATCATGTTGAAATATGAAGATAGTCACCAGTAAAGAGAAGGGGCAATACTTATAACTTAATTATCAGTTGGCAACAGTTTTGGTTTGTTTCGAACAAAATCAAACCAGTTCAAGAAAAGTTTACATTCTTATCCTCAAATATACAAAATGGCCGCACACCCCCTTAACACAACTGCCAACTTAACTTGATTTTTTTTTAGATTATCCACTTCATTCAACATCAAACACAGGTAAGCTTTATAAAAATCTTCTTTTTTTTTTATCTGAACTCAAAATAGAGTGTAATACAACGTCGTGTTGTAAATGTTGAATTAACTGGGTTGCAATGTATACAAAATTTACATCATGACATGGCTGACCACGAAAAATTGTTTAGAATTCATGATATGTTATGTAAATTGAAAAGACACGAACGGTCTTCTCTTTTTAAATTCTGATACGTGATCTGTATATTCTTTCAGAGAATGTAACATTTTGAATTTCGTGTTTCCTATTTTGTATATGTCATTAGCTAAATACCATCTATATTAACATGTCCTATTTAATCATTCTAATGGGGCAAAGTACATATATATTAAATTTGTTTTCATTGGTCTATTTGGCTTGCATCATTTGTCAGACTACGTGAGGTAACATATGGTTTCCCGTTTCACGAATAGAATATTGACCTATGTAAATAGTCTGGAGTCTGACCCTAAACAATGATCAACTAGCATAGTAGGTCAATAAATGGATAATTTAGACGATTCATTGCTTACGCTTAATTCTTTTCTTTATCATATATTGAATAAATCACTGAAATGCTTTCTTTGTGGTTATTGAGGGTGTAAACATTTGTGATGATCAGGACCTTTTTTATATTTCTAATTTATGACATTTACGTGCAAAATACCTGTAAGCTGTTATTTAACAATGCGTTAGTTTGCTCTCTTTTTACGACGTTTGATCTTTGGAAACGCGTGTCACCTATTGTCTTTATATATACATTTAAGGTCAAGATATGTAAGTAAATGTAATTCTTGATGCTTTCGTTGACCAATTCTTGGATGTTATTCAGAATATATGAAAGTTAATCCTTGGTTATACTTCCATCATATAAAGATACCTTACTCTAAGTTTCATTCTCTCATCCAGTCTTAGAATTCGAATGATACATTTACTTTTAGAGTGTGTTATATAGATGACTGTTGCTGAGACTCTTTGCTTAGATGAAGCGCAGGGACTATGTCAGTTTATTCCTTTTAACCAATTGCAAGATGTATAGTTAAGTCTTGAGCTATATATATCAAAATCTATTTTTACTCTGCAGTCAAAAATAAATATTTTGGTGGCAATATAATTATATAATCTTATTTACGAAGTTAAAAAAAATTAAATTAAAGTTTCATAGTATTTATTCCTATATACGAGGTCATTTGTTGTATAATTTGTCTGGCAGTATAAAAAGAACTTCTCATGCTGAAAGGCATGTGTGCATGACATTTTTTTAAAGGCTTTTTCGCCATAAATGATGTTTCTTTGTAAATATGAGTTTCCCTGATGCAAAGCAACGATGACAGGAAATATTGACCTACCCTCATCGTCCTTTCGAATCAAGAACCTTTTCCATCAAAATTAAGATTTTGCATACTTGCGATCGCAACAATAAAATACACGAAACACGGGATGCACATTTTCGGGTCAGATTTCCAAATAAGTTGATAAAACTTCTAAAAATAAATATTTGCCTTTAAAATGCTTTCTAAGAAGATTTAATGCATGTACACTAGAGATATAATTGGACAACCTAGCAATCATTCATTTCAAACATACAAGAGGAAACCACTGAAAAAAAGATGAGAAAGAAAACAAAAACAAAATCCAAGAGATATTCTTAAAAAAAACTATTACAACATTATTCGTAAGTTTATGTTCATCAATCAAAACTACATAGTATTTCCTGACGCATACATAAAATATATGTGGTCACTTACATTTAATATTTACGGCAATACGTCATTAATGAATTAATTTTTATGATACCTTGCCCTCTTTTAGTGAAGTCAGTTTAAACTAAGTTTTTAATTATTTATTAAATTGTCTTGAATTTTTATCTAAATTTAGTCAAATATGGACCCAGTAGAAATAGGCAGAATTTTTGGATGACATTGCATCAAGTATAATCAAATTTCAGATTCGCTTTTGGAATATGCATTAGACGCTTCGCCATATCTTTTTGACACGTACGTTTTCCATCAGTCTTGCTGTCTCTTTAACACAAATAAGTGATTACATGGTAAAAAATGTGCCTTGAAATCAGAGGTGCTTCCCACTGCGGTATAATTACAAATAACGCTTTTATTATATCATTAAGGCATATACATCTCGTGAGCAATTTTTCACTGCTATTATTAAAAGTTTGTGTGCATCTTCGTGCATGTACCTTGTGGCCTTTTTAGTTAAAACCTACTGCTAATATACGTGATAATATTTACTACCAGTAGCTTTTAGAGTAAAAATCACATTTGTTAACGAAGTCATAGTTATAGGGAGAAATGCAACTCTCAAATGATATCAACCTTATAAAATTCAGAGGCTCAAGCCACCTGTTGAGACATACTAATAACAATTTTATTTGAGATAAAAAATTCGGTTAATTTAAGGTTTCTTTTCATACGATTTTCGAAATTCAATATTTTTAAGGACGATTTTTAGAAAATTTGTTCGATGGAAAAAGATTAATTCCCACATCTTTCTCTCACTGACATACAGTATAAAATTGCTGACATATATTGATATCACTATCCGTTGTTATCAAAATTTTTGGACAATTTTTGGCAACCATTTTAAGTTAATATTGGCAGATTTAAAATAGCATCACCTTCGAAAAGCTTAACAATGTGAAGTGAAAGCATTGACTGCGGTGAACCTAGGGGGAAATTAAACTCAAATTTAAGATAGTGAATTAAATTTCATGATGAGAGTGTCAATTTGCGACAAAGGTATTTGATTTGAAGTTTACTACTTAAGTTTGTAAATCTCACAGGCATTCTATTTTTTTTTCCAAAATAATGCTTGAAAAATTCATAACGAACAATTTCTACGAATATAACACAAAAATAGAATTGATACATCTCAGGAGTTGACAAATAGTGACAATGACCACACACCTATCAAGTGTTTGATATCTCAACTCTTTTTTTCATAAGTAATATAATTTTCAAGGGGATTTTTTCTTCAACAGTTGATAACTCAAAGTCGTTTTCATTCGAAAATACTTCAAATATCCGTGGTAAAAATGTCACGAAGAGACCCTAAATATGACAAGAAATTAATTAAACTCTTTAGTTGTAGAAAATTAACATTTTAGCAATAAAAGATTCATATCTAAATCTAGATTGCACAGAAATGTACGATTTCATATAAATTTATAATAAATAACTTTATTTAGTCACCAAATAAGGAGTGGGCGACAGTTAAATTAGAATAGAATTATTTTTGGTACTAATCTCTAATTGAAATTCATACCTTTTTAGGTCTAAAAACAATCAACTTTCATAAATATTTTAATTCAAAATATATGCTTTTGAGAATTGTTCTACAGATATTGCATAACTTAAAATCATTCTGAGAATAAATTGCTCGAGAAAATTTCTGGCATCATAGCAAGATTCAAACTTTTGTACGAAACGAAAAAATGACCTTTACATACAATACACTATGTATTTTTGTAAAACTATTTGTCTTGCAAAAATCCAATGTCACCAGAAGAAAATATTGTCTTCTGTTAGAAACAAGACTAAGATATATTGAAAGAAATGTGAAAAGTCGTAAATTTTACAATGTATAACATTTGTTAACACCTTCACCAATCTGGTTTCAGTAAAAAAAAAGCAACTGCATCTGTTGCAAAGGCTACTCACATTCATAAGGTAAGATACCACAATGAAATAGTTTTTAGGGAATATGATATTGATTCTAGTTTTTAAAAGTTTTATTACCAGCAAATAAACAAAAAGCTTTGTTTTTGTTCACATAAGTCAAATTTTTATTTTACCATTTACATGATATCACTAAAAATTTCTTAAAAAAAAAAAAGATTTCCATATAGATCTACTGTCATCTAGGAAAACAAGTTATTTTTTTCTCTTCATTTTTTTCCTTTCGACTCAGTTTACCAAAATGCAAGAAATGTATAAGATTTTCTTATCTTGTTAGTTTGTATAGTTTCTCTCCTCGCTTTAAGGCGCATTTATTTCAAAAGTTTTGTTCTTGCAGTTGGAAATGATATATTAGAAAAGCGTGTATCCTCACTAAAAAAACCCCTTACATTTTAGATTAATTACCTTTAATCTCGCAGTTCATTATTTATGTTTATACCTGTTTGGTCATACGAAGAGTTAGAAACAAATTGAAAAAACGAAGTAATGCCGTAATAACAAAGGAATGTATACATATTTTTTTCAAAAGATCGCTCTTTAATAATTATTTTTTTCTGAATATGTACTTTGCGTTTCGCATGTCTTTAAAATGCAGTTTACTATGTCTTAACTGCACCTGAGTATTGTATAAAATAATAAAATTGTCTGTAAGTCACTTTAATACAATACTAAGCAACAAAATGTATATTTAGAGTCGCTATCCTGTAAACCATTTAGCATAAATTTCTTTGAACATTACGTGCGTCACTTAACACTCCACCTTTCTATTATTGTCAGGAAGGTAAAGGCTAATGCGACAATCTTCATAGTGCATATCATTTTAAACCGAAAATCAAACGACATTTTGACAGTTTGTACACAAACATAATATACTATAACTTACCTTAACTTCCGCTGGGGATGAAATGTAATCTCAAAGAAATAAATTGATACTAGTTTTGGACGCAAATAAAAACTAAATTAAAAAATTCAATGAAAAATAAAAAGTTACTTACGCGGTCATCTGTTGACATATGCGATGATTCGTTGTTATAATAAGGTGCAGCCGTGGGTCAAATTATGCACAGCGTTCTTTCAACTGTATATTATTGTAATCGCATTTTATTCAATCCAATTTCCATTCTCAAGCTTTAACCGCAACTGAAAATGTTAATGGCGTATATGTAAATGATTCATAAATGAAATTCATTATCCAATTTGGATGCTCCGACACCTTTGCTTTAGCTCTGGACATAGTAGGTATGTTTTTCTTGTTCTTTTTGAAATAGAAGATGAAACATTTACGGTCAAGATGGTGTTTACAACTTTAAAAAAAATATATAACAGATGTCATAGCGTTTTTTCAAAGATGTTAAATATTTGCTTTGTTGTTTTAGTATTGTTTTATAATCGTTTTATTTACAGGAAATATTTTGGTCGATGTAATTGATCCCCATTAACATCTATTGATGTAAATTCTTATAACAGAAGAATTTAAATGAGAATCATTTCTTTAGAATTGAAAATAGTAACTTTGATAACTTTTATTTATGAATATTAAAACATAATGTTTGTTAGATCTGATTTTGAATAGACAACAAAGGTGTGGGCCTAAAAGGAAATATTAGTTTGATTTTTTAATTAACTGGCATTCCATGTAACGATATGAACTTGATCATGATATGTTAATTTATGACCGAGGCGTGACTTTTTTAACAGACTTTCAATTTTAAGCTTTTTCCGATGGTTCTCTATTAATAACTTTTGGTCACGATTTGTCTCTCATTATATTGATTAGAGTATTTGTATTCGATTCCAGTTTTAAATTAGAAGATAACAGTTAGGATTTACATGTATTTTTGTTAATATAAAAAATCATCTCAAGATTTTTCGCTATTTTTATGTATGTTAATTATCAGATATAATATCCATAATTTTCATATAACAATAAATGTTGACTGGATCATTTTTCTGTCAACCAAAGTTGACTAGCTATTTATGATAGCGGTTACATATTTGCCCCCACGAAAAGCTAGCAAATATGGAAATAAAGTCGATTGAAGACAATTATTTATCCCAAAAATATACGCAAAGAATGTTTTTATGAAGCAAGACAAAATAATTATATAAGGACGTGACTCTGTGTATTCACACGAATGACTGCCCAGTGCAGCTCTCCAGTTATGTAATATTAAATCTTTTTGTACACTTCAATGTCAAACATTAAATCTGTTATTCCTAGTCGGGAAAATAAATGCCACAGGAGAGTAGGGTTTTTCTAGGACATTTCAAACTTTTGTTTGCATTTATTTGAATCACATTAGTGGTAAATATTTTCATATGAATTGTAACCGCTCATATTTTCTACAGAGGTGTATCATGCAACGAGCCGCAAAATATAACACGTCGACATATTATATATTCTCCGATTTCCGGGTTTTTCTTTCTTTTCTTTTACCGATTGATATTCAATATTCTCATTTTTAAATGGTCATCTTTATTTATGCATATTTTTGTAGCCTTGGTTATGAAGAATTTTAATAGACATTGTCTAAACAGTGGTAATTTTTTATGGAAACGCAGACGTGTTATAATTAAGTAAAAGTTTGTCCATGATAATATAGTCATAATATGTCACAAAACGAAGAAATTTTATCCGTGAAAAGTGTCTCCTCCATTCAGCAGTATCAAACATTTCATGTGAGACTTTGTGGTGAGGCCAAAATGTACTTTGTCTAAATGAACAAATTGTAATTTGCAAACTAAAATGAATAAAAATGGGATCATGAATTTTTATTGCTTTTTAATTGCTGCAAAACGATGCAGGTTACGATTTGGAATTATTTAAGTGAAAGTGGTTTCACCAACATAGATATTTATACCAATAGGTTGATGTGGCATCTGGCATTTTATGAGCAGCATTGTGAAATAAATAACTCACACAGGATATTTGATTACATCTTTCAGGATTTTTCCTCATTCATTGAGATGGATATTTTTTGTGACGTTTGGTGCGAGTATTTATCCAAATTTCATTGGGTCGACCACTGATTGTTCCCTTAAGTTATTTTATCCCCATTACAAACTACTATATTTTTGTTTATCACTTTTTTTCTTTTGCATAGTTTTTTGTAAATGCATTATTTTTATTTCATCCTTGTTAATTAGATTAATTTGTTTGAAGATATAATCGACTTCAATCAGATAGTGAAAAACTCAAAGAAACACGACATTTTCCAGGACCCTTTTGCAAAAGAGTACAGTAAAAAAAAAAAAAGCCCAGACATATCTTTTAACATACGCATAACATTTCCTTTGTTTGGGAGCAAAGGTACTTTTTTTAATTCTTAAACATGTAAACGAGCTCATCACGTAAACGACCTCAAGAACTTTGACAGAACCCCTCCTTTTTTCACGCTGTAAAACTCAACCTTTTATAGAAAGAATTTTGCACAACGTGCTTTATGAAACAGGCAATTCTGTTATAATTCTAATTTATAAAGCTTTTAAAAGCCCTCTTACTCAGAATAAAGAGAAACGGACCTTCAACTTTCTATGAAGACCTAATTGGTCAATGTAAAGCGCTGTTCACTGAAACACAAACCAGCTGTTGAAACTGAAATCGGTTTTGGGACGTTCCTTCGCCATCGTCATAAATGTCATGGCGGTTGTTGAACAAATACAAAGGAGTCGGTGTTTACAAGAATAAACCGTGGAGGCGTCCACATAATACAAACCACCTCTCTAGATATCTCTATTTTTGCTTACATCATAGCACGTTTCACCTAATTTGGTTTTTGGGCTGGTTCTTTTTATAAATTGCGTACATTCATACTTAATATGGGCGTTCGTAGTTTTTAACACTTCATGTGTCTTGAATTTGTAAAGCAACAAAATATACAATTTATACAGATGGTCAATTTTAATTTTGTTTTTTCCGGTATAATAATTCACGCATATGTCTTTTTTCCCAAAAGATTTGAATTCTCATATTTTTATCATTTTCAAAAACCTTCTGTATTACTCGTATTGCGTGTCACGAATGCTTTTAAATTTTTAATCTTAAATCAATGAGTGTAATAGCATTCATAATTTAATAAAAGAATTTAAGAGGATAAATACTTGTCTATTCAAATATTACATATAAATTCAGTATTTGTTCTCCGTGACAAATGTTTTCTAAATAAGAAAGCTAACGTATCTTTCTCGGGTTCCCGTTTCCACATCTCATTCTTGCTATTCGTAAATATATGTACATGTACGTTTTTACCAAAACAACATGCATTCGTTTGAAAGAAAAAGACCAAAGAATTCTTTTACGCTAGGCTCACGTCTACTTTGCCTCTGCTTGAAGGACACGACTGAAAATTAAAAAAAAAAATCTTCCGGGTTTTGCATTACAAACGACATGAAAATACATGGATGTTGAAAAAAAAATTGGCAAAGTCTCCTGATGTTTTCCGCATTATTAAGATATAATGTGCACTTACATCAAATTTTCCTGGTTAAAAAGGAGTGTCACAGCAAAAACTGTTTTTTTTTCCTTATTAATTTCAACATTTAAAAATTTAATTACAACTTTTCTTAATTAATTAATGGGTCCCTATATTTATTAACAGAAATTCGAGATTAATTGACGGGAAACAGGATCTTGACACAGACTATAGATGCATTATTTATTTCTGTTGCGACCAGAGTTCCGTAGATTTTGCTTGATTATCATTCATCATATCCATTTGTTTTTTATGCTTAAGAAATCTATCAAATTATATACGAGATCATTAAAAAGTCAAATAATGAGTGTCAAGATGTCACACATAAATAGAACGTAAAAAGTACTAAAAAAAAATAAAGGTGTGACGAAATGATATATGAATCAATCAATTAAATAGCTGCTACACTAATGGTACATCAATCGCATACTAAACAATACCAATTGACTTTGATATCGAAATCATTGCAATGTTTTGTATATTGTTCATTATGTGAGGATGCATACAAAAAATGCATATAACACCTGAATACACAGTAAAAAAGACTTTTTTCAGGAATCATTTTAAGACATGCAGCTGTAAATTATTACTTAGCTGTCTTCTTTTGTCAAGTTGTACAGTTTTTAATGGAAACAACCATTCATGATCATAAATGACATGTTTTTTGAGTGAGATTCTAGATGCGTTTGTGACAAATGAAAGCAATTAAAAACTTTCTTCCTAATTTCTAATTCTTACATATTTACCCCCCAAAAATTAAGCCGATATTCTTGTCTTTGATAGAAAATGTCACCACTGCGTCCGTTTGTATTGCTGTCCCTTTTTGGAGTTGGTAAGTACAAAACAATTCACCATACTAAACTAACAAGACCATCAGTATCCTATGACATCAAATGTTATCATCCAATTGAAATAAAGACTTCCATCTGTTTGTGGTCAAACACACCTTTTCATCTCTATATCATATCATACCATACTAAACCAACTTACCCTCTTCGCCAAATTGTTTCATCAGTTTTATATACATGTACATATATTTGCATTTGTCAGTGTTTTTGTCTGTGATAACAATTGATTTTGTAATTATAGTCCATTGAATTTAAATGACGTATTGTTGAGGCGCAAGCAAAGTTTGCATAGTAAACAAAATATAGTTTTTAATCGTGCAACTGCTGAAAACTATTTAAGAAATAAGGAATCATTCTTTAAGTATTATGAGGTGATAATTTTGGTCGGGTCGTGATCAAATCCAATAAAGCCCGAAGGGCTTTATGATAGATTTGATCACGCCCCGACCGAAATTATCACCTCATAATATTTTTAAAATGATTCCTTATTACTTATATTCATATAATTTTAAGCCATCGCACGATTAAATATTTACATATAAATAAGCAAACCCCGCTGGCGCCTCAATTTGGCGTCATTTGAAGTTATGGGTTATATATAGTACAAAATCGATACGTAGTGTTATCACAGGCAAAGACACTGGAAAATGTAAATATATAAATATAAGCAATAAGGAACAATTCTTTGAATATCATGAGGTAATAATTTCTGTAGGGCGTGATCAGATCTATTATAAAGCCCAATTTGATCACGCTCCGAATGAAATTATCACCTTATAAATACTTAAAGAATGATTTCTTATTCCTTAAGTAAAAGCATTTGCAATAAATAAATAAAATGGAACTTGCAGCCATTTATCAGAAAGAGGGCTCTTTGTTTGTAGCATCGGGGCTTTCTTGCAACTGCCTTGATCTCGTAACCTTCCTTATAAATTTTAAGCGACATCGATTGTTTTAATACATATTTTTATTATCATTTTTTTTTATCATGGATTTGAAAAATAAAAGTGTTTGTATAATACTGCCTTGGTTTTACTTCTGTTTAAATATAAATAGCGAATTTATTCTGAATGTCCATTCAGTGCTTTGGAATCTGCATTAATACGTTTCAAAAAATTTACACCAATTAATACAAAAATATGAAACTTTCGTTTACTGTGTTTAAATGATAGCTTTTGCTGTTTGAATTCAATTTTTGAATGATCATGATTAGCTTTTACAAATAAAAAACCTACGTAAACAAAGTATAAAAGTTTTTATTTTGATAAAGGAAAATTAAATATGTTTACTTATTATGACCTCTGCTACTTTGTTTGTTTCAGGCCTAGCAAGCTTTAACTGCTTGAACCCCGGCTATGACTGCAAGAACAATGGCCTGTGTGACTATTTTGGCCGCTGTAAATGTCCCCCGGGATACCAAGGTTACGATTGTGGACTAGATTCCTGTAAGTCTCCAGTTTTCTTGGTTTCAGAAAGCAAAAAAATTATAAAAATTCTGAGACCTTGACGAAATGAAGTAGACAGGCATAAAGATATTGCTCATTTTCGTGTTTTTTCAAATGGGTGTTTTCAGCATGCCAGTTTAGGGTAAAGGATTGCAAGTAAAAATAGAGTTTTTTGGCATTATGTTCGGAATAAATGCACCACATGTTCCTATGTGGCATCTGTGAAATATCATATTTATCAATCTTTTTAACATGGGGCATTTCTCAGAAGATTTTATCATCAAGAAAAGGTGTTCATGTGAAAACAGCAACGGAAATGCAGCAAAAATAATATAATATATGGAGTTAGGAGAACAGTTCATACGTGCCGGGTGACTCGTGCACACTTATCACTGTGTAAAGTGTCATCCTCAAGATTTACAAAGATACGCCTTTTCTCATGAACAATGACTTTAGTTTTGTTGTATAAGACTTGCAAAAGGTTTAACGCGCACATTTCATGCCAAGTTTTCTTATTCCATCGAGTTCAATAAGGTCTCGTTTCTTATTTCGTATTTTTGCACTAATTTTTATGAATTGGGAAAGTCATATAAATCTTAACAAAAAAGAGCCCCTCACGTACATTTCGCATCAACGAGACGCCTGCATTAGTCAGCCCCTGTCTCCTTTTTGTAGCCACCATTTCCAGTTCTGCAGATTGTCGGGCAACATGTGTCAATAAGGGGATCTGCCACAGCAACACTGTGTGTTACTGCACCGACGACTTCGTGGGGCCACAATGTGAAGTCCCAGTCCGTGAGTTTCCATTCAATATCCATTCGTTTGCGGGATTTTAAAAACTTGTTTAATTTAAATTTTGCACTTTTTGGTGTAAGGTTTTTGTCTTTAACCTCTTTTATTAAACATTTCTAATTCTTATTTCTTATTTCTGCTAAAAGTGAATATCATCTTTTCCATTCAATATGTAGGTGGTGTTTGTTTTTTTTTTTAAATAAAAGGAATCTTACTTTAAAATTTTTTTAACGATTTTTTTGGTTGTAATTCTAGTTAGTGCCCAGTGTGGCCTCAACACGGTCAAAGTTCAAGGTTATCAGCCACTGACCTTCCGTGGCGAAATGTACCTTAAGCAGAGCATGTTTAGCTGTCAGCTCAGGGAAATGGTTTCCGATATTCCGGGAATGAGACTGTTTGAATTGGAAATCCCACATCGGGCTATCACACCCTGTGCCCTTACAAAAACTCAAAACAATGAGGTATACTAGTACTACTTCAACCATTTACAGTCCTGATTCACTTTCCAAGATATACATGTATAAAACAAAAAAGTATTATAAGAACCGTACAGAATTTATTGCAAAACTAAATAAAAAGAAGCCCTTCCAAAAATTATGTAACATCTCACAGTGTCAAATTCGAAGACTGCTAAAAGTCTGGCCTGGCGCGTTGTATGAGTAATTTATATACCTTTCTGATTCCTCTTGTAGACTGGGGACACGATATATGAGGTAGAGGTCGCTACCTCCCACAACAAGGGGTTCTTCAGCATGTCTGACACTGTGCATTCCGTCAACTGTGTCTACGAAGCCAGGTATGTAAAACATCCTCCCAATAATGCATGTTAGTGGGTTTTATCGAGGATAAACCGAGAGATCTAAACAAAATGCATTATACATTTACAGGCGCATTGGAGAAAACCCGAAGGATGTTACCAAGGCCATGAACCCGTTCAAAGTGACGCTCATGAACGACAATAATGAACCACTTCAGCAGGTTCAGCGCGGGGATCCCTATTTCTTCAATGTTGAAAGTAGCGGTAAATTTCCAGGTAAATGATTCATGATTTGCCATTGATTGTCATGTAACTAAAAGTCTTTCCCCTTTTTTTGTAAGTAAATCTTAGTACTTGTAATATTATTCAGTGTATTTTTTCAAAAATTGCGGTAAGTATAAAACAACGCAAATGATTTTATATGTTGTATTATAGTTTACAAATACTGTCTGGGATTGAAGGCAATATTGATTATATTAGCCCCCAATTCAAAGGACGAAATATTGACCGACGCGAAACTACATAGGAAATGCTCATACTTAACATCCTTTATAATTGCAACCTAATTGCCTTTTTGGATCTGTAGTATGCTAACATTTTTATCTGTTAAAACCGTTGCTCAGTTGTAATATTCTAATTTTAGATATGAAAGGTACTCGATTGAGTTATCTGGAAGCTTATTCCGTTGACCAACAGACAGGGAATGTGAAATCTGTAAAACTAATAGAAGACGAGTAAGTGACACTGTTTCATATATTCTACGATTATGAACAGAGAGGGGCGAGGCTTTTGTGAAATAGAATTTGATAAGTATGTATTTATAACTTGAAAAAAACCCGACTTGCACGTCATGCACTTACAATTACTAGCTTTACCAAGGAACCATCAAAGACCTTGGAAGGTGGAATTGAAATTTGATTTGGTTTTGCAATTCAATTAATATAAAATTCCAAGGAAATGTTGGAAATAACGTTTTGACCAAAAAAATAAAAAATTCTCAAAAATCTCATGAAGTTATTAGTACATGTATCGGATCCTGAAATAATGTATCCATAATCTGACACTCATGCACAAAATGTACTCAAATGGAAATGAGTGCTTATTTGTATTCTAAATATATGCATTTTTAAAATATAATGTTGAATTTTTGTGTTTTCCCGATATTTTTCTACATACATTATTAAGTTCAAATTGTGTTTAACATGAATACCTAAAGAAATTTCTAGAGAAGTCGCACGGCATTAAGATGTTAAACATTTGTGATTTTGTAACAGGTGCCCGGTTAGAAATACAATCACAGATTACGCAGTATCCATCTCCAATGAAGAGAATTCCAGGGCCGGTTCCTTCATAGGCAGGGGGAAAATCGAGAGCTTTAACATTCTAGACCAAGAACCAATCCGTTTGGACTACCGTGCCAAAATCTGTAAAGGCCAATGCAGACAGGTGTTTATCTTTATATGTATAGCCATTATGACATATCAGTATTAACATTATTACTTATTAGTTTTGTTACTAACCGCCTTTGGAAATATATTTTTATAGACAGTAACACAATAAAAAATTGTCTTGTTTTATTGTGGACCAAAACTTTTTGTATCTAAATGAATCTGAGAGAGAGAAAAAAAAACCATGAAAAAGACTTTAGAGCGGTTTTTTTTGCCACCTATAATTTTATATATGCCGTTATAGAAATAAAGACGGCGATCACGTGACACATTTTATCAAAAGCCGTTGCGTTATTTAGTCAATTGCTATACCATAAGATTTGATACTTTTTCGATATACCATTGAATGAGAAGTGTACCCCCTGATCGAAAAACCTTAGCTCCCCCTATTTTTATTTTTGTTGCAAAGTTAGACCTAACTATTAGGCACAAAGCATCAGAGAGGGTTCAGCCCCCCCCCCCACTTTTTCTCGCAGGAAAGATAATTGTTCCTTTAAATTAAAATTGAAAAGATAGAAATGTTGAGATGTTGGAGTCATAGGTATACTAGCCCCCCCCCCCCCTCCGGGTAAGGAATTTCAAGATTTGGGAAAAAATATTTGGTAGGTAAGAATTTTGGGGGGGGGGGGAACTATAGGTAACCCCCCCCCCCCCCCCCCACGGATTATGATTTTCATGGTTTTAGGAATTAGGTTTTTTTTTATTTTTTTGTTTGTCAAGTAGTCAAACCCCCCCCCCCCCCCGCGACTTTCAATTTGCTTTCGACGCCACTGCTAAAAGCAGAGAATCTTTCAGAATTGGTTAATGCTATTTGATTTCCACATGCTTTTTTTTTATTAGGTTCAGTTTTACTGAAGACGGTTCTTTATGAGGTTTTTTGGTGATGGTAATTGATGTCACAATGAATTATTTAAAATTCATTTTTCATGACCAATAAATGATTTTTTTTTCCCCTTTTAGGCTGTGTGTAATTCTCCTACACCCATGCGAATACCAAGAAAGACACCATTCGAGCATTTGATGAACCCTATTGACATTGTGTAATTGTGTACCCTTGCAATTCTGTTATTCCAAACTTCATACTCATAAACTCTGTACCCAGGAATGAGCCAGAAGGCTTTTTTCCCTTTTGTTACTATCAAGTCGTGTGGAAATAAAAATTCTAATTTGTTTGAATAACGTTTCATTATGTAAACTACAAACAAAGAATTTATAATTGAATGTCTGCTTAATAAACAACTTATTGCGGTTCTATATATACTTGAACAAAATATGTGGTATAGGTTTAAACAATGTTGTGAATGTTTCTAAATATTTTTATAAGTGGGATACACGCATCAATTCATTTTAATACGAAAAGTGATTTGCATGCGATTAATATAAGTGAGTGTTGGAAAATACAATTCCATCTCTTAATTCTAGATCTATTGGTAAAGATATGTTTCCTCTCTGGTCGTTATAAACTGGTTTTTGTTTTGTTACATGTCACTAGTGATTTTTTCCTCGCTTTTTCTTTACAATATTGTTACGCATGTTTCACAAGAATGCCACACAATAGCAATAAATTACTGTGTTTCCACATGAATGTTTTCAATGTTTTTTAAATTGTTGATAGCATGCGCGTGCATGATTTTCTTGTAAAAATTAATATTATATATATATTTCATTTATTATATTAAACGTTCAATACAAATCCTTGGTTCGCCTTCCGGATAGCTGCAGGTTGGTTTGTCTCAATGCAATGATGATATCAAAAAGGTGGGGGTTTTTTTTCTATGAAATGCCTTTTCAAATGCTGAATTTCGGTCTTGCAAGCTGTATAAAGCCCACCGGGCTTTTACTGAATTTGATCACGCCCGATCAGCACTCCAACCACAATGATCATATCTCATGAGACTAGCTCAAAGAATGATTCCTTATTCCTTGAATATTCTTAGCTAAAAGATTACTCTATATTGGGTATTGAGTAAATGTTAAAACCCTCCACCCTATTTCCTTTGTTCCCCTTGTAATCTGTCTTTGGATGGGAGTACGGTCCTTCCTGAGATCTCTTCACACTGGGATGAATTGTGTTAGATTCTACTGAAGTTGACATGGAAGTTCAGACGGATATGTATCAACAAATTGCTGACAAAACTCATAAAATTCAACTTGAGCTTTTTTCTCTGGTGAGCTAAAAAAAAACCGGGTACAAAAATTATTTTGATTCGGGGCATTTTGTTCACAATCTTATATAAATATATATTTATGCGTTTTTTCATTAAGACAACCCATTTGCAAATATCGGTATGTGATACGGTTTACTTACGTATACGAATAAAGTATTTTAATGTTATTTGTTCACTTGATTATGTGAATATGCATTGCAGTATGACCCGTTACAAAATGTCTAGTGGTTAGAACAAAACATTTCTCCTTTGAACAGTTAAGCAGAGGTCAGAGGTTGTAGTTACAGTAACATGCATGTTATATACATTGCACAGATAATAAACACACATCCATAATACACTGAAACCCACACGCTTACTTACTTATCCCCTCAGTGTGTCGGAGGACGCATGAGGCCACTGAAGCCCACATGCATGGCAACTAAAAGTTAATAGGAAATATTGTAGCAAATATCGCAGTCATTATTATGCATCATATCAACCCTGCCCCGTCCATGCCTTGAATTTGACGTAGGTTTTTGAAATCAGAATATCAAAAGAAAGACAGCTCCCTTTTCCCCTCTATCCTTTAATTAAGCATGAATCTTCTTACAATGTATTTAGATATGCTTTGTAGAAATGCATATCTTAGTTCCCCCTCTCCTCTCTGGATAAAATCCTTCTGCTGAAAAAGTTGAAATCCTTTAAATATCACAAGAGAACGGTTTAGGGGGTTTGTATTCACTATTATAATTCTTTTCTTTTTAATGGTGCATATCAGTTTAGGTCTGCCCCCCCCCCCCTTTGAAGAATTGATACGATCTGTATGATTGGAATGAAATGCTACAACAATTTCGTATCTGAGCGACCTTCACAAGAAAGATTTGCACTAAATACCGCATTAAGTGAAATGAAAAAAAAAAGATTAATCTAGAAGCTGCATAGAGAGTTAATAAATATAAATGGAGAGTTCTAAAACACGTTGTATTGTAAAAGTTCCATTCTATTTAAATCATTATATAGATGAACTATACACAGTGAATAGTAAACTATAGACCCCCCCCCCCCCCCCCCGGTTCTTAACTACGGGGTTTTGACTTTCCTCTTGATAGAAGAAATTCAGTTTAATTAAGGTGGCTCTATACACCACTTTTTGATGACGCAGTACGCAAAAAAGTAAAATCTTGAAGCATGCAATTCCGGTACTGGCTGATTTAAACTGAGGCGAATTGTATGGGAGCCGCTCTTTTGAAAAATTTATTAAATGAATAGATTTAATTTGATAATTATTACTTACAAGTAATGTGGCATTTGACACCTTCACGTTGTGTGGTATTATTTATCGAAATAAACAATAAAATCAAGTATAATTTTTAAAGAGTTTCTTTACCTTCATCGATATACATGTTGCACCGTAGCGCAGTCACTACAAACCAGACTGTCATGAGTTCGATTCCCGCTGAGAACAATATCTTTTTTTACTTTCCAAAAATTTCTAAAACGTATCTTTTTATTTAATACAGTGAAAGAAAATTCTAAACCGGTGAAAATATTTCATCTATAATATACTTTAATGCACATTAATATCGACACCTAACGGGGATGAGAGGGTTGCTTTGAATTTCTCTCAGGTTGGGATACATAAATCTTATTAGCCTAGTCAATGTTCCCCTTTATTTATTTGACTTAGTTTTGCATTAAAGCGAATATATTCACTTATACAGGGCAAAGTCTATAATGAAATATGTATGTATTTATCATTCCAACATTATATTTAGGAAATTTTCTTCAACTCAGAAATGAAAAGTCCCCAAGGTGTTTGGGCCTTGGGACTTAGGAACGATAACCCTTACATGAGGAACTTTCATACCAAATAAATTTTAAAATATTTTTTGTGTTTATTTGCAATGGTTTTCATTCAATTTTCTGAGTCACATTTATTAAAATATATTTTCTTATAACATCAAGCAACTTTTTCAGATGATTTGTCAACAGAGTAAGAAAATATGAAAAATTATGTTTTGGGGAAATACTAAAAAAATTGCAAAAAAAACATTTTTGAATGTTAAGAAGTGTAATATTTTTTTTTATGTGTCCGATGGAAATATCCATCATATGACAAACAAATTTCTCTCAATTTGTTAATAGCTGTCTTTTTAAAAAATATTTTACAAAAACACGAAAAAACATTTAAAAATTCTTTAAAAATACTTATAGTATCCCTATCCCTATTATCATTTTAATATTTGATAAGTATATGTTTTGTGGTCTTCTATTGAGATTTGGAATAAACTGTGGGTGTATAGAGCCACCTTAAAGTCATGCATACGAAACATAGGATATTCGATTTTGAGGAAGTTTCTATTTTCATAGATTAAGATAAGAGTTAACGTACTACCTCGGGGGTCAGTCTGACGAGGGTGTGGTTTTAATCAGACTTACTCGGGAGTCTACTGAAATCAAGGTTGGTGCTACCCTCAAGCAACCATGACCAAAAATACTTTTTGTTACTAGATTTGTTAATTTCTTTATAATTGTATGTTTAAGGTTTTTTTTATTTATCTCTATTAATAATGAGACGTACATGTACCGTAAGATAATGCATGCCCGAATAAAACTGGCTCGCTTTGAATGATTAGGCATGATTATCGGCCTTTACAAGCTCTTTAGAAATGAAGGTAGAAACCGCGGGAAGAATAAAATGCAGAAAAGAAAAAGGCATTTTATTTTTGTCTTCAGCGAAGGTAAATTACATTTTTCTAATGATAAGGATAGCAAATGAGCTTGATTTGGAACAATGATTGATTTTATCACAGTTTATTTGTTTGGATCATAATTTCTATTTGGTATAATTGTAGAAACTTTGCTGAAACGTCAAGCACAGAACGTCTTTGAAGAAATTAAATTTGGAGAAGATGAAAAAGCACAGACGAACACGTTTGTTTTACCAGTACTCTTAGCAGAGGATAAGGTACATGTACATGTAGATATCTTTGTATTGTTTTGCGACACATGTCATAAACCATTTGTCATTCGCATGAGCAGAGACATATTTAATATTTATGTCTCTGGCATGAGGAACAGATGACCAAAGGCCAAATTATGTGTACATCTATTCATCATGTGAATGGCAAATAGTTTTCATTGTATATCATACTCTAAGTCTAAGATTAAACTTAAAGAATAAAGAATGACATTGAATAATATTTACAGCTAGGTTACTTGTGTTAGAGACATATATAACAGTTGGTATATACGTCCCTGCTTGTGTATGTCAGTGTTATTATGGCCCTATGCTATATCCTTCATTTATTTTTATGGAGGATTTGCAATGAATTATTACAGAAAAGCTACTACATGTAAAATGTATAAGAATATTATGTTAATGGTTTTATCCAGTGCCTTTAACGTTTCAGATTAGCTACAAGTCGAGTTTAACATGGATAGATGTAAATGATAATTTAATGAATGAATTAGATCAGATACAGAATGTCACAAGGTGTGTATCTCATGGCTATTTTTGTTGTTTTTTTTGTCTATGTTTTTGAGTTATTCCTGATATTTTGAAGAAAGCCCTTTTATGCAAGATTTCAAAATGCCTGATATGAAGCACACTTGTATTTTACTTTTGTAATTATTTCCAGTGATGGAAACGACAGTGCTTCTGAAAGATTACACGAGGCTATGGATTCTCTTCCTTTTACGGGTATGAAGTTTAAACTGTGTCTATCATATTTAAACAATGAATTCTTTTTTTGGTGATTCATGTCAGTTATAAAGGTAGCAACATTGCAGGAAAAATGTGGGTGTCTATCATATTTAAACAATGAATTCTTTTTTTGGTGATTCATGTCAGTTATAAAGGTAGCAACATTGCAGGAAAAATGTGGGTTAAGTGTATTTTTTATGCAATGTTGCTACCTTTATAAACCACATGAATGATCAAAGAAAGCTTTAATTGCTTATATTACATCTTTTAACAATTAATTGAATAATCATGAAAAGTAACTAAATTATTGTTATTTTACATCAGTATGTTAGATAAAAGAAATAGCCAAATCGTTTTCTATGGGACTTTGAGTCTGACATCATTATGATTATTTCATGCAGTCTGTGATTTTTCCTAGGTGTTAGAAGGTTTCAACCGGTTGATTAACTGGTTAGCATTGGGTCATATAGATTTCAGTCTTGTCAGTTTCTATATAGCTGTGAATTACAGTTAATTTCCGTAAGAAATAGCAGGGATCACACTTAGTTGATGTAAATATATATTTACACTGTGCATGTAAGAAAATTGTAAAATTATTGCTAACGTGATATAGGGACTTCATTAATATAGCGTTTAACTGATTTTTAGGTGGTCGTTACCCTTGCAACATTATGACTCACAATTTGAGTGTTATTTTGTAAGAATATATGGGACTATGGGTTGGTGTAATGTTCCTATAACTAATTGGATAATGCATCAATAGTATTACTTGGGGATCTCAGGTTGACGATGTCTAAGACTCAGCTTTTGCACAGATATTCTCATGTATATATACATTCTAAACCAAACTACAAATATCATGATTTATGAATTTTAATGTATTGATTTAAAAATGAAACTAAGCCAGTGAAGTTTTATTATTGGTTGCTCACCACTTTGTTTTACAACAGCTATAGCTAATAATTATAGAAATTAAAAATGAGAAATACTTTACAAAGGATCAAACCACTCACATAAAATATTAACTCTTGTAGGTAATGTTATTGATGTCTACATCGAGTTCAGTGTCTTGGATTCTCTAAGGTATGGTATTCTGTAATTGCATGTACATGTATAGTGTGTCATCATTTCAGCTTATGAATATTATTCTCGTATAATTACAACAGGTTTTTTTTTTTAGACAAATGTACATGTATTTACAACAAACTCAAAAATACTTTGCTTTCCATACACATTTGATGTTTTCTTTACAATTTAAGAATTATGATAAAGTTATAGGTCAACTTTGTGAAGTATGAAGTATGAAGGACCGTTGATCCCTAGTGCCTTAAGCATCCAATCATCGTCAGAAACCCGTGGCCAGTCTCGCATAAGCTTACTGTAAGCGTATGCGAGACTGGCCATGGGTTTCCAACGATGGCATCCAATATGTACCATTATCTTTCTATCTGGTTTTCCTGACTTGTTAATGTTATATAATGGATATCGTATTACAAGTAAATTGCAATGAGAGCATGTGTATTGTATCTGTCCTAGTGTTAATCAAAATTTTCCCGTTTATTATCAATCATTTATCAGCATCAAAGTTTACTTTGTGTATGTATGTTCTTGTATGACCATGCATTAATAAAAAAATGTTTTCATGATTTATTCCTTATAATGTTGCAAGTATAAATACAGAGATAGTACACATTTTTTGTAGGTCAGAAAATTCTTTACAGCTCTTTGGGGCTCTGAGGAGACTAAAAGATTGGCATAATGCTGTGATAAACTTTGTTCTCTCCGATGGTTGTGACCGTTCGGATGAGGCTAAAGCTGTTGAGAGGTTACTAACTTCATCTTGTCAGATGGAACATTTATCTCCAGGGGAGGCAACTGCTGTTGTTTGGAGAGGAAAACTGTCCATCATTGATAAAACGGTACACTATTCAAGTTAAAAGTTACCGATTGTTCAAAAAAGTGAACTCAAAATTAGACAATGATATGTTGCCTAATAATGTAGTTGTAGAAGTAGATTATTTATCTGTTATGTTGACCTTCTTTGAATATTGCTAAGCAATCTGGTTTATTTTCTAGATAAATAGAGGATTTATTTTGCCTGGTTTTTCAATATCTCAAAGTCTCTCTAGTAGACAAACAGAGAAGATTTCTTTTATGTGGAATGACAAGGTTGGTGACACTTTTGTGACTTCGTATTTCTTTGATACATTTGTGCAAAATCTCATAGTGATACCATACATGTATTATTAGTTAAACTACATTGGATATTGTTTAACTTCTTTTTAGAAGAAAGAAAAAGATCTAGATGATTTCTGTGTTAAATTGTTTTTAGATTTTCATCGGATAACTTTAAATCTTTTCTCATTTCTAAGATACTTGGTCGAATGCTTGAAGTCCTGGATGAAGTTTATGTGCCCTCGATTCCTCTCTTCTACTTTACTGACTGTGAGCTTCAGCTGTATCCTCACATTTTATTACAGCCTAAAAGATGCTTGGCTTTTGTAATTGTTAAGTTAGGGTTGAGTAAGGTTTGGTCATCGATGTACACTGTACAATTGTACTTTGGATTTAAATTTAAGTGAAGTACATGATTAGGAAGAAAAAGTATAAAATAATGCACTCAACAAATTCTTTGATGAAGTCCTCCTTAACTTCATGTTAGTTTTTTATATGACAAACACCCACAGTCAGAAGCCATTATGGATTTGATTTCAAGCATGGATCAACAGGTATGCCTGTTTTTGAGTATATGAGTGAAGTATATCCACATACATATTTTACAAGGGGAAATTTAAAATATTTTTTTAGAATTTTAATATTACACCTTATTTCAGAACTGAACAGGATAGCTAAGAAATAGTATTTGATCAGTTAAAAGATGACAGATATATATTCAAATCAATTTTTAACAGTGTAGTGACATTAAGATAGAAACCAACTTTGTTTAGCTTACCTCGGTATTGGAAACTTTGACATTTAGATACCCGTACCAACATGTGAGCTTTTAATTAGCAGGACTTACACATTCTATTAATATTTTTGACCTGTGTGTGTTCCTACATTCTTTAAGGTGGCTCTATACACCACTTTTTGATGACGCAGTACGCAAAAAAGTAAATCTGGAAGCAGGCAGTTCCGGTACTGGCTGATTTAAACTGAGGCGAAATGTATGGGGACCGCTCTTTTGAAAAATTTGTTAAATGAATAGATTTAATTTGATAATTGGAAAATTCATTACTTACAAGTAATGTGGTATGTGATACCTTCACGTTGTGTGGTATTATTTATCGAAATAAACAATAAAATCAAGTATGATTTTTTAGATAGTTTCTTTCCCATTTTGTATATGTTACACGATAGCGCAGTGGTTTTGTGGCTACCCTTCAAACCAGTAGGTCATGAGTTCGAATCCCGTGGAGAACAATAATTTTTTTAACTTTCTAAAATTTTCTAAAACGTATTTTTTATTTGAATACAGTGAAAGAAAATTCTAAACAGGTGAAAATATTGCAATTATAATATACTTTAATGCACATTAATATCGACACCTTAAGGGGATGGGAGGGTTGCTTTGAATTTCTCTCAGGTTGGGATACATAAATCCTATAAGCCTAGTCAATTTTCCCCTTTATTTATTTGACTTAGTTTTACATTAAAGCGAATATATTCACTTATACAGGCCTATAATGAAGTATGTATGTATTTATCATTCCATCGTGATATTTAGGAAATTTTCTTCAACTTAGAAATGAAAAGTCCACAAGGTGTTTGGGCCTTGGGACTTAGGAACGATAACCCTTACCTGAGGAACTTTCATACCAAATAAAATCTAAAATATTTTTTGTGTTTATTTGCAATGATTTTCATTCAATTTTTTATGTTACATTTATTAAAATACATTTTCTTATAACATTAAGCAACTTTTTCAGATGATTTGTCAACAGAGTAAGAAAATATGAAAAATTATGTTTTGGGGAAATACTAAAAAAAATTGCAATAATAACATTTTTGAATGTTAAGAAGAGTTAAAAAAAAATTTATGTGTCCGAAGGAAATATCCATCATATGACAAAAAAAATTCTTTCATTTTGTTAATAGCTGTCTTTTTAAAAAATATTTTACAAAAACACGAAAAAACATTAAAAAAAATTCTTTTCAAAAACCTATAGTATCCCTATCATCATTTTAATATTTGATAAGGATATGTTTTGTGGTCTTCTATTGAAAATTGGAATAAACTGTGGGTGTATAGAGCCACCTTAAACTGCATGTACATTCTTTTTAACATGAAAACAGAGTGGTTATCTATGCCGATTGGCTTGTTATCATGATGAAAAGGACATTCCCTCGACAGGGGAAAAATATCTCAACACCTCATCATGGAAAGAGAGCATCCTAAATGATATCACCTTTGTGCAAGGTACAGGTCCTTTTTAGTAAATTAATAACTGATCCATAAATTCTTGAATTCAAAACCAAAAAGTTATAGAAGCTATTTTAAAAATATTTTAATTGTAATACTTATGCATGCAAAATATGATCAATTTACAGAGCCGGAAGAGGAGCTGTTACGGCCATATGATTTCATCTTTTTCCTTCTGACCAGAAGTTCAGATCCTGACACAAATTGTTCCAAGTTCTGTTTGCATGTGATGAAATCGGCCTCAGATATCAGTGGTCGCCTCACAAAACACCTGCTGATGAACTCCATTCTACGTCCAAACACCCCAAGTCCAAAGACATCACCGGGCTCTAATAATATGTTCAGTCAGAAGTCCGCAGAGGATCTGTTGAGGGGTCTCCCAGTCCTCAATGACCGAGTCCTGGCAGTTGTCAGTGATTTACTGCAGGAAGAACAGAGGGCTCATCTTATAGGTATTTTGGAACATTGGTTGACTCTTTGTTTTAAAGTTGTCAGCTTGTTTTTAAAAAAAGGGTTTCTATTCAAAATATTTCAAATATATGATTTTTAGCTGTTTATATCATGATCTAAATGAATAAGTTTAGTGTTGCATAAACCATTGTAATTCACCCGCAGCAGGTTCATGCATAGTTGAGACCACAATGCATGTTGATCACTGGTTATAAGGATACATCACACATTCATGTATATTGCATAAACTGGTACACGTGCGTCGACACACTGTCATGTAAATCAAACCTTTCGTAACGGATGTTACTGGACCATATCACCAGCTCATAAAGTGCCCATGTGTCCGCGTGTGTCACATTTCCCACGTTGACGATGGGTTCACGATGGTTGGTTTGTCGTTGTCCTGCACCCACGGGTGATACCATCATGTATATAACTGACCACACCCACTCAGCTAGTCACATAAAATTCAATTCATTGTCGGGTCCTCAGTGAAAATTACAACATTTCACTGTTCCAAAAAAACACATTATATTCAACTGTCGGGCTACCATATTATTATATTCTTATGCAAACAAACAAAATTGTCATAAAACTCTTAGCAAAGGACAAAATATATATACTTAAGTATGCGTATTCTAAATTGAAATGATAATGAAAAATACTTCTCACTTACTGCTGTTCTTTCTCAACACAGTTTATCGTACTTTTACCACACAGGAATTCTTTTCAAACACTCCACACAGGATTTCATCTAACACAGACATAGGCCACACAGGTCCTAAGACATTTTGTCAAACACCACGAAGGTTCATTCAGAAGGACACACCTTTTCTCATCAACGACCTGGCCAGAATTAACTCGTGCACGAAAACCGGTCTAACAGTCAGCGACTAGCTGACCGTGGCACTCTATGGAGCGCCTTTACTCACAAAAATTAAAAAAACTAATAAAACTTTAGCTGAATATATATACAAAATTGTGACAAGCTTATTAGTAGGTCTATTTCCTTCTTTTGTAGAGGATGATTTATCAAAAAATCTAGAATCCATTAATTCAACATTGGCAGAAATTCAAGAGAAAGTTCTTGGAGAAGTTAAGAGTTACCTTCCAAAGTATTGCGAAACTTTAGCCAGTGAATCAGGTACAAGTACAAAACGTGTATTATTTTAAAAAATGATGCAAATGCTGATTAGATTTTGTTTGGTTCATGTTATTTCTAGACTTTATCAGACAATGATGATTGAGTGTTAATTCAATGTGACAGATTTACAGTCGGGGATTCCTGACTCTTGCCCTGATGAACTGCTGATGGACTCCTCAGAGTGGCCTGAGAAGAAGTATCTCCTGTACCAGGAGAGCCAGAGAAAGTCCATCTCACGCCTCAGGTCCACGGACAGCCTGGTGCTCTCCTCACCCCTACAGCAACAGGAGGGTCAGTAATCTTCTGAATGTTTTAATATGAATGCCTGATAATCAAGCTGTAAAACATTGTTTTGAAATGTTTCCAAGAGATACTCACCATTAAAATTCATAAGGTCTAATGTTTGTGGATCAATAATTTTTTCACAGGTTTATGGGGACATTACATTGATAATTACTTTTATGAAAAATAATAAAATAAGGAATAGCAACCTAAAATTAGTCCGTTTTTCTCAGTTGATTGAGATAATCATTTTTGTTTTTAGAGACTCCACCCACCCTTGACATCAAGCACTGTCTGACATTGTTCCAATCAGATGGCACTGCTGTGACTGATGGCCTCTCTCCCGTCAGGAAAAAAGTAAGCTTCATATATATGTAAATAAACTATGTATACATCTACTGTACAGTAAAACATGGTTACAGCTAACACACTTGAAGTTGAATTCATGGTTATGGGAAACTTATTTTTATTACCCTAATTTTAAATTTGTAAGATTTTATTGGATATGATGAGTTTCAGTTATTATAACTCAAAATTGCTCATCCTGGCACTTTGCAATTACTGAGTTTTAATGATCATGCATTGGGTAGTACATTTCTCACTTATTAACAGTGGGACCTTACCAGTTTCTACATTAGTACATGTACTTGATGTGGTTTTTTTTAAACTCCGTTATATCTTCTCATTATATTGACAGAACACTAGTCGTTCTCAAGGTAAACTGTTGAGGGGCGTGTCACCAGGTGTAACAGGGCTTCAGTGGCCGGACTCGCTGGATCAGAGGGCCCCAGACATGTAGTAAGTGTCAGTCAATGACTTCTTTCTCAGGACACTGAACATTCACCTCTTCTGCTTCTTCACTGTCTTTGTTGAATTGTTGGAAACTCTTGGTTGATTACGATTTGTTTCTCTTCATCACCAGATGATGGAGAAAGGAATGAAATGTATCCAGTCAATGGTTTCTGACAATATACTTCTTGAAAAACCGATAATACATTGAGCAATATCATTCCTTGGAAATGGATTTATAGTTTGTAATGGTATAAATAATTTTGCTAAATAATGTCCTGTGAGAAAGTGAGCTATAAACAAATAATAAACACACACGAAATGAATTGTGATTAATCCCCAACAAATATATGTATTGTTGCTTATACTGTATTCTATTGTCTTTTCACTGCTCTATGGATGTATAGCTGTTTATATACCAAATTAAAAATGATAATATATTTGTTACATTTAAAGATAGTAGAAAATATCTATGTAATAGATCTAAACAGAAATTCAGTTGATCAATAACTATTTATTATGATACAGTTATAACAAGGACAAGAAGACAGAGAAGACCCAGGACCAGTGTAGCCAGCTCTGTGATCGCTATGTTACCAAGGAGACGTACAGCTCCTACTCCTCGCCTGTGTTTGTGGTTAATAAAAACCCCAAAGAACTCGCCAAACATGTGGAGGAATTGCTGCCCAAAACTCTCCGCAGATCCCCCAGGAAAGCGGTCAGGAGGACAAATAAAGGGCTCCAGATCCAGACAGTGGGGGTGAGGTCGTCTCCAAGGAAACGAGCCAACAAGATGGCAGAAGGTCAAATAGTAACACAGCAGTCCCCCACTAAAAAGGTCAACAAGCAATTCTCCAGGTAATTTATCTGCCTAATTGTCATCAAAGATAGGATAAAAATATTGAAAACAAAGAGTAACTGGTTAATGCAGAGTAAAGATTTCCAGTACTAGAAACTAGTGTTTATTGTGTATTCAAGATAGTTGTGCCTTTAGATTCTAGATTAAATGAATTACTAGCTATTGGAAACTGGAAAATTTATTGAAAATTTTTTGATTTGATCACATTGGTTACAAAATTGAGAATATTGTAGATGATAAATTTCATATGCATGTGTAGTGTAACACTGTAGTATGTACATTTGTATCAGGGTTGTGGCCAGTGACTCTCAGAGAAGACAGTCATTGTCATCTATAGAGGTCAAGAAGCTGCAACAGGCTGACAGTGCCCGCCGTAAATCTCTAACAGCAGTACAGACCACGGGGTCAGACAAGGCGGAGCGACGCGAGTCTCGGTCAGAGAGACACAAAAGGGTATGTACAAATATACAAACTGATTATACATGTTGGTATATAAGTCTGTGCAAAACCTCAGTGTTATGTGTTCAATAAAAAAGGCTTTGATGTATTTAAAGGCAGCTTCATTAATTGTGACATTTGGTGAGTTTTTGAAACAGCTGAATTGTAAGAAAAAAAAGTTGATTAATAATTAATACTTAATAATACAAGAATGGACCATGCTGCATTTGATCTATGAATCTTCTTATGGCAGAAATTGGAGGAGATTGTGACTGATGTGATACAGAAACATGGCGTGAGCCCTGAGGATCCAATGTACAAGTCCTGTATACAGAAGCTCTTTAAGGTCACCAAAATCTTTGTCATGGTAAGATTGATGACCTTGACCTTGTATTGTACTGTAGGACAGGGTGCTTTGATACGAAATCTTTAAATGCATTGTATGGCGTGTTCTCTACTTTCAAGTAGGTTTTCTATTCTTCAGTATGTTTTCCATTTTCAATGTAACTTTCCTATTCCATTGTTAATTTACATACAGGTACATTGCAAAATCTTATCCATTACACAATTACATATTCTACAATGATGAAATTTGTGTTAATAACATTGTTGTGTTACAGGATCTGCCAAATTCTCAAAATCTAAGGTCAGAAATGAGAAATATTGCTGAGGGCCAAGTCAAACAAGTGGTGGATCTAGAGAAACGGAAACAGATGAAGTGAAAGTAAAAGAAGAATCCGAGTGATTCTCTTCACAAGTGTCAAATATCAATGGAGAACTTCTTATAAACTGTCAAAGGCTTCCTTCTGGTGCAGAAAGACTTGAGTTGTGAAACAGTATACTAAAGTGAAAAAATATGTTTGTTGAATTAATAAAAAAAATATGATCGGTGAATGTCTTATCTGATGTTATGTAAAAAATTGCCTTTAAATTTTTGCTACTATGAAATTAAAGTGTACTGAATCTCATCTTTCTGACTCAGAAATCAAGGCATCCTGGTATGTTGCTTTTAGATTTGTTTGCCCTGACAACAAGTTAAGATATTCTCTTAACTTTTGATTTCTGCAAGACAGAGGCTTCAAATTTGCAGACCAAAGAAGTCTATTACAGAACATGATGATTTAATAATCCGAGGTCCTTCATTTAGAACATGGTTTTATTGCACACTATAAAATGTATGCACTGATCACGGAGATCAGAATTATGCAGAGAGATGTGAAACGGATTTTTTTTGTAAGTGAACCTGTAATAATAAGTGAAAGTCAAACATGTATTTTATTTTCAGTCAATAAAATAATACTGTATCACATATTTTGAGGTAATTTAAAAAATTAAAAAAAAAAAAAAAAAGCACCATTTTTGTTCACTTATCTACTTCTGAATAAAAAACATCTCTCTTTCTATAATACTATATGTTTATTACTACTGTTATCTATGTAATAAACTTGCAGATTGATTTGTATATACCGGTATGCATTTGCAAATTTCACACAATGATCAGTACTAGACATACCCAATTAAAATTCAGATAATCTCTACCTACTGTCCATTTCATTAAAAGTTGCCTAAAATTTACATCCACAGTTTTGTACAAAGTCTACTGTTTGATTAATAATGAAATTACATAGTTTAGATAATCATCTCTAGTGACAATGGTTTTAGAGAGAGAATCTGATATCTTGTCTATTTCAGTGAGGTTAGAAACTGTGTCTACCTCATTGTATGATATCTCTATGTTGAATCCTAACACAGCACATTTACCAGCACCAACTTTCACAAGAACTGCAGATGGTGAACCACTGTCATGGCTGTTGTATTGACCTATGACCCCTGACTCTACATCAGGATTAAAGGTCAAAGCACTCCCCGTGGTAAGAGCAGTAAAGTATTTATCACTGAAGTAGATTTCACTCAAAGGACCACTTTGTTCCAATGGTTGAGCTGGCAAAACTAAATTAAAGAACAAAGAATTGATATATGCAATTTCAATCTTGATACATAATTTAACTTTTTTAATCTACAAAGTCCTTTTTTTGTGGCCAAGCAATTAAGTAGTAAGTGTTTCACTCTGTTGAAAGAAAAAATTGTGTGAGATTTCCAGTACAGCTTCTTACCTATATTGGGAAATATTTGCTCCGTCTTGCTTTTGATCAACAGTACAGATCCCCCGGAGGCTATGAATTTTTGAATGGGTGCAAAGTTTTCTACAGTTTTTGATTCCTTTGGGTTTAGCTCTCCAATGACCATCAAAACAGCATCTTTCTGCCATATTCCTAATGTAAAGTTTGATAAATTGCCATTAATTATCATATAATTACTAGACAGAACAAATCATGTATACTGGTTATATTTTTACTTTCAACTATTGGAAGAGTTGCTGATTTTAAAAATTGACTTATCTTGAAAATTACAAAAATTTGAGCTTATTGAAAAATATAAATGTGTTATTCATTTCCTTTCTTCATACATACATGTATTTCTATATATGTTGTTGATACAATAAATAGAAGAATTGATAAAGGTAAAGTGCCTCCTAATTTATCTACATTAATATTTGAATACCGCTTTATCTTTCACAGTTCTACGTCCATTACATATTTTCACATCTCTTCTGACCTACCCTCTGCCAGTTTTTCGTCGTTAAGGACATCCACAAAGAACTGTGAGGTATCCACCACAGACTTTAGAGAATTAAGAATAAGGCGCGCCTTCCAGGAATCGGCCATTCTCCCACTGTAGACGTAGATGGCGCTGGATGGCATGGGTCGCAGTGAATGGTCGTGGGAATAGCATCTCACCTGTTGTCCATTGGTGTCTGATAACAAAGGTAATGTTAAAACCAAGAGCAACATGAACTATTTAATGGACAATCATATACATATATATTAAGTAGGTAAATTTTATCTTTATTAAATGTTTTTATTGCGTGTTCAGAGTCTGGTCAAAATTAATTGCATGTAGAGTTAAGTATGTTTAGGAGGACTGGATAGTCATGGCCATTTTTAGGCTAAATTGATCTCCTTATGAAGAAGATCTTTGTAAAGAGATATTGGAAGATATTCAAATTTTAAGTGCAGAATATCGAAATTTTCTTCATGAAATAATACTGAAGAATAATCATGTCTAAAAATTTATGGTACATGTAACTCTGAAGGTTAATATGTTAACCAGCCAGCTTCCTTAAATTCCTTCAACTTTTTCTACAAAAAAAAGATATGAACTTTCATTTAAACTTTGTTGGAATTATAATGAAAATGCTAGATGTGGGGAATTTATTATGCAATTTGGAATCAACCAGACTATAAGTTAAAAGCGAATACCAGTAAATCCAAATCAAAAATTCGACAGGCAGTTCAGTTCAGCAATAGATTAGAATTCTACCTTAAAATCCAGCCTACGAATGGATGTAATAACGAAGGCTACAATAAGCTAATATGATACACCTTGGGCAAATGTTTTGAGTAATTTCAATAACCTCTCACAATGATGCACCAGTCCTCCTGTAATTCCTCCACTGTAGCCGAAAACATCTTCCCGCCCAGAACGGGCTGAACTCTGACCTTCTGCTTGGCCCTAAACAAAAGGAACTTGGAAGCCTCTCGGAATAGGTCTTCATGACTGAGGCCTAGATTAAACTCCAACTTGTTACAGACCTCGGCGAGAACCGTCTCTCGACTTGTAACAACCCCACCATTCTCACAGCGTATACTGGTGGCGATTCCGATGAGATCTGGATTCCGTCGCATGTCGGAATTGACATTGATTCCCATTCCCAAAACAAAAAGGTGCTTGTCCTCTTTGGACCCTTAAAAGTTAGTTCAGAGCTTTCATTAATTCTGAAGTAATAATTAATCAAAGCAATTATTGTAGTTTCCTTATTTGATGCAAGCATATGCATGTACTTAATTTCTTGATACTGCTGTGTTGCATCAAATTGTGAGAATTTAAAATCACAAATGCATGATTTTAATAATATTTTCTAATATTTCGCATACACTTATCTATCAGAAAAATAAATGTGATATATTCTAAAGATCCATCAGGTGTGCATTTTAAGATTTTATGCTGATATTAATTCATTATAGTTTAACCATGAATTTACAGTACATCACAGCAATGTAGCTTGCCAAGTTCTTGGTGGCTAGCCTAATTCTGATCATTGAAAAGGTGAAAAAAATACCACTTGACTTCCCTTTTAAAAGCACTGTATGTATTATTATTAAAGTGAATTAACTACTGTAATAAAAGGCTTGTCTGTTCTGCTGTAGTAGTAAAACTAAGTACTGTGTTCTGCTGTAATAGTAAAACTAAGTACTGTTTTAGACTTACCAGGTAGTGGACCACCATGCTCTGCCAGAAAACCTGCTATTTTATGACCTTTGACCCAGACATCATTTGGCCATTTCAGACAAGCTCCTGGTATTGACATTTCATGTAGTGTGCATATCAATGCTAAGGCTCCAACCACCTCCAAATCATATCTCTCTAAATAAGTCTGGGGAGAGGTTAGTTGTATTAAAATGTGATTGGGTGTAGACATTTTTATATAAGAAGACACCTTTAAAAAGGGTCCCCCAAACATTTAAGTACAGTTTCTCAGCAATCTATAAGAAAGATAGAAGTATTTTGTGAGCGCCTTACTTGTACGTTTGATTTGTGGGGGATGGGAGGGGGCAAGTGGATCACCATTGACAGGTAGAGGTTTCCTCTGTTGAGTGCGACCCACTTATGGTCTTTGGTCCCTCGGGCCTTGTTCTGAATTTCTGATATGTAAATGGTTCCTTGGGGATCACCTGTAAAAAGAAAATATAAATTTACTCGTTTTTATGTGCTGCATTATAGACATGAACATGCACAAAATAAATATAACATGTACCCGGAGTAGTTTGACCTTTGACCTCCCTGAGAAACACCAGTGTACCAAGATATGAAAAACAAGCCAATAATGGTTACCGTACATACATTAATGTTTTTAATGGTGATGACAATGTCTAGAGTAGTTCAACCATTGATCTTGAAAATATAAGAAATCCACTCTTTAGGGGTTATCTGCATGTGTACCAAATCGTATAACTGTCCAGCAGAGGGTTTTAAATCTGTTACTAATCAAACAACACCTGTAGTCTACACGGACATCAGTTTTACTCTTTAATCTCCTGACCTCAAAATCAGTAGGGATCATATACCCTTCATGGGTTACCTGTGTACAAAGTACTAAATTTAATGTTCAAAAGTGATCAGACACGATTTACCATGCAAATGACAGAGCTATCAACAAGCATGTGCAAATCAGCTAGTCCCTTTAAAAACGAACAAAACACAAAGATGATCATGAAATCAGTCTGATTAAAATCAAACCTTCCACTAGCTCCTTTATTTTGATTGTCGCGACCATCAAAATAAAGGAGCTAGTCGCGACCATCAAAATAAAGGAGCTAGTCAGGACAATCAAAATAAAGGAGCTAGTCGCCAACATCAAAATGAAGGAGCTATATAAGTGGAATGTTTGATTTTAATCAGACTGATCATGAAATAAGAAAAAATCACAATCTGTGTTCTTCTTTTAAAGTTTTTTTTCAGATAGATTTTGTGAAATTTTTAACAAAAATGGAAAATGGTATATCAATTTTTTATAAAACTGCACGATTACCCTCCATTAAAAATGCATTACCCTTTTTATAGTACATCTGTCAACTCCTTAATTAACCTGTTAATTACCTTGCAGTCCCCCAAGTTTGGCATCATCCATCGTAGTATCTGTGACATCCTTATAAATTATCTTCCTCCCTGCAAACGAACTTCTCAATAGCCCTGTAAATTCCTCGCAGCTGAAATTCTGCATTGCGGTTAAATCGAAACTGAAAGTAGACCTACATGTAAATAGGCTTATCGGACGTCCTACACATAACCTCAACAGTTTACCCAACGTCCCTTATATGTGAACAGGCTTGTAAACTCAAAATAAGATTGCATATTTTTTTTCAGATACTTACAATACGACTGCAGTTTATAAAATCATCGGACTACTCCTGCACTTCTTATAATTAAATTTGAAGTCCTTAGTATGGTCTCTCAAAGAATTCGGCCACTGCCGATCACGTGTGTCACACCTGACATTTTGATAAGTCTGACAAATCGAATCGGATGACACGGTCATATATATTTTAACACTATATAGTGAAAAATAATTATATAATTCATTGATAATTGCATTAAAATCCTAACAAAGCTAATGAAGGACTAACTATCTCCAAAAAGACCCAAAAACCATTTCAGGGGAAGGGGGGGGGGGGGTCGTTTCTTAAAATGATTACATCAATGTTGGTTTTTTTTCACAAACCAAAAAAGAACTCACGTTATATTTTTCATTACCTATAATGTAGGTTATTATAACAATAAAAAAGGTCGGTTGACAAAAAAGAGCAGTTTAATATTTACGCCCCCCCCCCCCCCCCGATTAATTTAAAGTTAATTGAGTTTCTCATACTGATCTTGGGTTTTCTTTCACTCTTATGAATAAGCTGTACACTATTCCGATTGCATTAATTTTATTAACTAACGGCTAGCCTACATTTATGTTCGAACATAAAAATTTCCTTATTTCGCTTAGCCAGCTAAGCCTTTCTCCTTGATGGATTGAGAATATTTCATACATATGTATTTATTAAAATGGAAAGATTCAAAAACCTGAATCATGGTCATGGTCGGCGTATGCTCAACCACAGACATTGGTTGTAGATTTTAGACGATAAATTGACAAAACGTTTTGAAAAAAGAATTATAGTTCTTCGACTTTTATGGGGATATTATTACATACGGACGCGTGATCAAATCAAATGCTAGTAGAACCTGAAGAATTTTTGAAAAATCAAGACGGTAGATGGTTTTTATCACAGACAAAGACACTAGAAAATGGAAATATATCATTTTGATTTATTGTTAATTTGACGTATTGAACATTGATTAGATTCATATTGGATTTTTATTGAATGAATAAATTGAAAGTTTATTTAATGGTTGAATTGACAGTGAATGTGGTTGATCTCATCGTTGGGCCAGCCGCCCATGGAGCTACACTTGCTGATGAGTTCGTGTTTCCTGGAGCCTGGGTCGATGTCCACGGCAGTTCCCCTGTAGTGGTAGGAGTGGCAGGAATGACACGCCCCCGCGATCTCATTTATCTAGAACCAAAAATAGAAGGAAAAAAACGCATGAAGTTATAACAACAAAAGTTGTTTGTTTGAAACCGTCAAAAATTAGTCAAGATATACACAAATCTATATACGTATATTATATGTATCAATAAACAATCTATAACGAAATCATTGATAATTTCAAGGATAGATAACAAATAGCCTATATCAAAACAACACCTTTATCACCGGTGTCTGAAAACTAGCGCACGTTTGTAAAGCAGGTAAATGAACAGGTAACCTGGTACAATACCAGACATTTTTCGTAATTAGGGCCCCGCAAGGATTTGCGGGTGCCCTATAGTAATCACTCTGTCCGTCCGTCCTTCTGTCCGTCCGTCCGTCTGTCACTCTTCCGTCCACAAATTTCCTGTTTTTTTCTAATAACTTTTTTTATGGTTGCCCAATCAAGTTCAAATTTGGTATGGTAGTTCAATAGGCAGAAATACATATTTTGATGCTAAGTTTGGTTCTCTATGTCTTCTGGTTTGGAGCTGGGGTGGTGGGGTAGATTCCTAACTATGCATAAGAAGAATGGGCAAAGAGAGATAACTGCTGAGAATGAATGGGCAAAGAGAGATAACTGCTGAGAATGTTACCATTGTATACATGGAAGGCTGTGCAATATTTGTCCTTTGGGATTAATTAACCTTCCACAGGAAGAAAATCCTAAGCTTTATCTTTATCTGTCACATTGAGATTAATTACTGCACTGCCTGTGTCTGCAAATGAACTTTGTTTTGAAGTTAAGGTCAATTTTGAATGATGTGTAGTATTGTGTACATTCTTTGAAATATGGATTTGAAATATAATATTCATATCTTTTTTGGTTAAAATACCGTACACAATGATTTATGATAGTTTTATTGAATAGAGGCAAAGCCTAGGTATCATTGCATTGGTATCAATTCTTTGTTTTTTTAACAAATTTTATTTCATCCCATGTTAACCCACTTTATCCCGTGGATATGACTCATTGGATATTTTTTTGATATTCCACAGTTGTGACTTTACAATGGGATTTGCCTAGGCATAATGAAGTAAAAATAATGTAGAGTTTTATAAACAGTGTAAACATTGATTGCGGTGTATAAAATATGGGATAAATAGAATCTCATGATTTGTAGTATAATATGATTTTTATCCAACTTGTGTGTTTTATCCCCTCACTAAGGCTCAAGAAAAAAACACTTTAATTGTTGGATGAAAATCATATCCAACTACAAATCACGAGATCCTATATATTCCAGTTCTTTACATCTTCTGCCGGGCATTTATTTTTCATCATTGTTAATATAAAGAGGATGGAATTCAAAGTTTTTTTCACTTCTCTATATTAATTGTCATAGCGGGGCCCTTCCTGACTGGTCAGTTTTCTAGTTTTGTGCATGTGATTTGTCCACTTGTGTTGCTTAATGATCAGTGAATTATCAAAAACATATACCCGAATCGATAATGATGGCGGGCATAAGAATACCGGGTATATATAAATGTATATTATTGCGCACTACAGTTCTGTTTTGTAATAATGCTGCAGTTTGTGAAGATAATCTTGCAAGTACCGTATTATAATAGAGTCAATAAGTTTATCTGTTCCCTAGCTAGGTGTCTGTCGCGTCATTAAAGAATATGTGCAAGGTCTGTTTTATAGAAGAGACTGGATGGTCAACCATCAGATCTGCATTAAAATTTAACATGATAATTTTGACCATAAACTAAAATTTAGTTGATTTAAGAAAAACCCAAATATGTTAGCTTTAAAATGTGAACATTTTCCTGTTTCATTATGCAAATCTCATCTTCATAAGGAAGTAAATATGGCCTGAACTGGTCACAACCATCCATGCAGCCATACTGTGTCTCTGCCATGACAAATCTTGCATGCACTTGGTACATTATATAAATAGTGCCTGTTTGGGAGGGTAACAGTTGAAATTGACACCCCGAGGAAACCATTGTCAACCGACGCGAAGCTGTTATCCTCTTAAACAGGCACTATTTATTTTATTATACTGAATGTCTTAATATTAGAGATTTTTTTACTGCTTTTAAATAGAAATGACGTGAATTCTACGCCGAACCGTACGCGCATAATTTACGCGCATGTAACAATTCGTTGTGTTACCCGTTGCTAAGTGTGTTGCTAACGCTGAGTGTAATAGAACGGATTATCAACTGTGTCTGAACCAATCAGAATTCAGTATTTAACATGAAAGTATAATAATGCATGATGTTGCCGCAAGATGACGTTGTGCACAAGCGTCCAACTTACATGGATGTATCCGTGTGTACCAAGGTCCACCAGATAACGGAGCAGAGTCTCACTCAGGCACACGTGACCACCGGGGGCACCAGGGCTGCGGCACTCAGAACAAGTGTAACTGAAATAGTATGACGCATGCGCTGTGATTTCATCACAAATCTAATGACATAAAACAGGATATCATATTATAAATGCAATGTTCTACCTATCAGTCTAAAATTAAAATTAAAGAGTTTACTGTGATCGTGAAGCTTGGTGGCCATTACAAGTGTCCCTGATGTTGTTCAGAGCGTAGGCGTTGTCATGGACGCCGGAAGGATGGCGGTCCCAGAGATGAACTTTCCCAGAGTTGTGCATCTGCAAGAGTTGACAGGCGAGGCTCTTGGCGGTGGCTGTACATGACCCCGATGACCCACCCGAGCAGGAGGAGGCCGCCGCTTTGTTCAAAAGTGTCCCTGCTACCCACAGGTTCTACAACGTTACAGAATTTACAGTAACAAAGATCCTAGGTGTAATGTTCAAACTCTGTTTTATTTTTGTTTTTTAGTGTCCATAAACTATTTTTTTTCTACGCTTTTCTCTTCGATTCGTCATAAAAATAAAATCGGATAAACACTATCTACTGTTCAAAATCGTTGTAGTTATGTTTTTGTTTTGCTTTGGGTTGTTTGTTTGGTTTTTTTTTTTTTTTGGGGGGGGGGGGGGGGGTTGGGTTGTGTGCGTGTTTTTTGTGTGTGTGTGGGGGGGGGGGGGGGGTTTGTATGACTTGTTTTGCACTTTGCATAAAAAGCGAGAACATGCAATAAAAAAATGAAAATATAACCGTGTAAGAATGTTGTGCCTTCGGATATTTAGATGTTGTGCTACTCTCCGACTTTGATTATTTGCTCTTTTTGTAAAATCTTTGAAAGACGTCTATTGCTTTAATAAATTAATAAAGTAACAATTGGTGACTTCTGGACTCCGATGTACAAGTAGATACCTTTACATTACATACCTGTGTCCCAGACACGTGGCTGAGTTGGTACCAGGTATATCCGTCATGGGTAAGGATACCGCCGTGGATCTTGAAGCAGTCCCCCGTATTCAGAACGGCCCCAACTGACGCAGACAGGCTGGCTAAAAGCAAATTCCACGCAGTATAATAAATGAAACAATTGGTGTTTTACTACCATTGATATATTACAATATGTTAGTACACTTATTTAAAGGATTTCTTTCCCCACAACATCAATAAAGTTGATTAATAGAGTACTGTTTTAATTTCAAACTCGTTTAACATGTTAAAAAAAATCTCGGTACGATCCTTGACAATTTCATTGACTTGTCTAGCAAGCTGTCCAAAACATCGACGTTAACTTTAAAGGAGCATGTTCACGATTTTTGTCAAAATTATTTTTCTGTTTATAATGCTTCAGTGAGGTATTTATAATGGTCAACCAAATTTTGAGTATCAGTCGTCTTCAAGTTGTTGTAAGCGAGATACAAAGCTCCCAATTCTTTGTTTACGTTTTGAATGTTGAAGTAAAAATTCCAGTTTTAGACCCAAAATGAATATGATAATCGCTAGGAACTATTTATTCATGCTTAAAACGAATTAGAACAGAGAGAAATCAGCTTGAAAAAAAAACCTTTTACCGGTATATCGAACCAATCATGAATGTAAACAAAAACGGGGAACGAGCCTTGTTTGCATGACAAAGAATTGGAAGGACTGTATCTTACTTATTACTCCGCGACCGCCACTCAAATTTTGGTTAATCATTAAAAAGGCATTTCTAAATCATCATAAACACTAAAAATTGAAATGAAATTTGACCAAAATCGTGACGATGCCCCTTTAAAAACATGTGCGAAATATCCTTGGGTACGACGTTAAACAACTTTCTATCAATCATGCATGGATTGATTGTTCCCACATACGCAGCAGTATATACCTGACGTGCGGGCGTTCACGTTGGTTCCCGCCACACATACACACTCCCCGGTTGTCACGTGTTGCCCGGTGATGTTTGCCGACACCCCCGCCAGAAAAAGCATAAAAATGCAAAGCGCCGTCTCCATCTTCTTTACTGTTCCCCGGAACAATGTCCTGAACTAAGTATATGTGCATCTTATCTATATCGGCCTGTGTGATTATCTTTCATGAACTAGAATAGAACTTCCACATGTATGCACTGACCAGAACCAACTGTCAAGGACTCTAAGGAGTCCTTATGTAAACATGGTAGCACAACCGTCCCAAAGTGAATACCTAACTATACGCTAACGCGGGTGATGTATTTTTTTCCTGCTCGCTACCTTCATACCCGCATGAAGCTTACGAATGCATTTAATTCATATGTATGCAAAACATTTATATTGTTACCGTAAAAGTATTACAAAGACTCGGGAAATATTTTTTTTTTATAGAATTACTTCCTGCTCTGTAACAGTCAAGAAATCATTTCTTGAAATAGTAAAAAATAAATAAAGTCAGGTGCCGGTGGTTTCGAATGAATTAATTGGAATTCCTCCTCTGTCTTTATCTTTCCTTAAACCACGAGATTTTGATTTAAAAATAAACAAACACTGAATACTAAAGTCCTACAAAGACAATATATTGCTTTTAGAAGTCTCCGAAATTTATCTTATTTCCTCTTAGATTCTATTTAATTAAACCAAAATATCTGCTCCTGCTGTCCCGTTACATGTACCTTCTAGCATTTCAATGTTTCCCATGCATGTTTTTGCCAATAGTATGTACATGTACTCGTGCGAATTAAACAGATAATTAAATACAAATCACATGTATCCGTGTAATGGATGTTCAATGTCACCGGAGGTACTGATACCATTACCGGAACAATAATCTAGTATGTCCACGCGATTTGACTTCATCTAACTGATCATGATCTTGAGTATATTGGCAGTAAGTGGCTGTAGTAACATCAGTAAATGAACATACCTTTGTACATCGTATATCAGTCAGGTTGTGGAGGGGAAAGGGTCACAAAGTGTCCATCGGCAGTAAACATTTTCGGGAACTCGATCGGTTCTTTCATTTTTATTCATTATGTATAAAATGGTTTACATTTTGAATGGCTGACCAAAATTTGAATTTTAGAAATCAAGTTATAAGAGTACTACAGAGGCAACATATTTGATTGAAACTTACACCCCCCAAAAATACCGCATATGTACATGTAAACAATCACAATACTCCAGCTTTGTTCACAAAACAAAGAGTTTCAAACTCTGTATCTTGCGTGTAACTCAGTATTTGACTTTCAAATTTTGACGAAGCATTAAGAATACCTAGTATTAATAATTCTTAACATTTAAAGTAAAAAAAATAAAACTTAATATTTTGAGCTCATGTCTTGGTCCCTTTATTATTGAGTACGGTACATGAAGTTCTATTTCACCTACATGTATTTCAATATTAGGTATGACACTTACTATATTTATAACCTAATTTTAAATAGAAGTGTACCGTACAACCTTATTACTACGAAGTCATTAAATTGCCATTAATATTTTTGTCATAATTAATCACATTATTGTTTACGGACTTTTCCTATTTTTTTCCTGATTACGACAAAGAGCACACAGCGGTCGTGACCGGTCAGCAGAGGATGCTCACTCCTCCTAGGCACCTGATCCTACTTCTATCTATTTGGAGGTCTGTGCTGCTCTGCTTTGAATTTGTATTTCGTTTAATGGATTTTTGAGATGGTTCACGGTTTGTTATTGTCATTTTTGTCATACATGGATATAAGATCTATTATCAAGATACTAGTATTGTATTTTATGTGCATCCAAACAAAATTATCCTAAAAATGACCCGACGTCATGAATTTAAAAACAATAAAATTCTTTCTTTAGCAAATCATTCGGGATATATAAAGGTAGCGACATTGCAGAATAAATGCATAACCCGCGTTATCAAAAACAAGAGGCCCATGGGCCACATCGCTCACCTTAGGAACAATAGGTATGATAAAATCAGCTTAATGGAGTCATAATACAAACTATCTGGACAATGTACAATAATACATGTTGATCCTGTATAAATAAAATCCATTTTCCTCTGGATATTCTTATGTTTATAATCATTAGTCCCTTTTCTAACAGGACGATTTTATAGTCATATCATATGTTGAGTATTGCAGTTCTCAAAAAGATCCTTAACAATTGTTTATATATGGGATATAAACGTACATAAACTCT